>NC_090282.1:42838053-43151553 GCF_037392515.1 Haliotis asinina
GTAACATCTTGAGGCTACCAGCCCTAAAATGTGGTTGAGGTGGTTGACTTATTTCATAGAATGGACATAATCTGTAAGCATGGGCCTTCACTGGACACCAGTGACCCACTATAACCTCCTACCATAAACGTACCATCTCTAGATCCTCTGTGCTGTGTCGCAGCACATCGTCTAAGGGTGGTGGATGCAGTGTCCCTGACCCATAATGCACTCTGACAGCAGGACTCAGGGTGTCCGGTGACGGCTGCTTCTTGGGAAGGCAAGGGCTCTTACTCTGGCCTTTCTTGAAGTTCTTCAGTGGTGGAATCTTCCCCGCATCTGATTTCTTCCTGTAGAACAGAACAGGACCACAGTCTGAGTACAAGACAACCTACTGAAGACACAGATCAAAGGCATGCCTTTCAGTGAAGGACATCAGATGCTGACAGTGCAGCACAAGAGGCTGTGTGATGATCAAAGCTTGTGTAAGGTTTGAAGCATGACAGGAACATGTATCTCATAAATAAAATGTCAATCAGTTACCACACCATCCCTAAATCACTTGAGTGATCTTCCTCTGTGGAAAACTGTTGACTATCATCAAACTTACATCGGTACTGACACTCTCAGATAGGTTTGGTCCTTGTCAGATTTCTATGACAGAGGGCTCACACCAAAAGTAATTCAACTGAATTGTGAGGCATGTTTCCATGGCAACCAGAGTGAAATGTCAGATAAAGTATTTCCTGGTTCAAATTTCCTTTTGTGACAACATTGGACAAGTAGGTACTGATATTCAAGAACAATGGTGCAAAAGATGTCAGAAGTTTATACACATACATGGAAAATACATTTGCAAGATGGGTTTGAGTAACTCAAGTGTTTACATCTTCATCATCAATGTATTACTGGAAATGGTCCCTTACACAGTGAGTTTGGTTTTATGTCGCCATAAATATTATGGTGGAGGACACATGAAATGTACTTCATACGGTAGCTTATACAGACAATTCACTACACACAAATGTATTTTAGAGATTAAACTCTTATTTGATACATTCATGGGAATGATCTGGTGCCAACATGACCGTGTTCTGAAAATGTCACTCTATTCCAGTCTGTAACTGAAAATCTGATGATCTGTCCCAGCAAGACGTCACCAATACAACAATCATAAAACTACTGTTTGTCCCATGATGTCTTACCAATCCCTCAGGCAGGTCATGAAGGGACAGGAAATGTTGGCTTGCTGTTGAATGCTGCACTCAGTTTTGACCAGGCAATCCAGTGATCAACATCATGTGCATGGCTCTACGCAATTGGCATACGATGATGTGTCAACCAAGTCTGACCACCTAATCCTGTTAGTTGCCTCATATGACAAGCATTGATTACTGAGGATCAATTCTAACCTGGTTCTTCATAGTAAATAAATGGACAAGAAGGAATGTATAGCTTGGGTAAGATCTACATTCTTTCTCTCTCCCCTCCCCCACCATTTTTGTAGTGTTTATTCACTGTAGCGCATGCCACAGTGACTATGGATAACGAACTCAAGACACGTTGTGCTGACTCTGTGTTGACTTACTCTGCCATCTCATTACTGCTGAGCATCAGGCAGGGTGACAACAAGTACTGTCTTTTAAGACATCTGTATATAGTGAATGAAACTATGGGATCAAAACACAAGCACTCTTCTCTCTAAATATAACATGGAGGCAGTCTGTCTGCTCCCTTCCATTTCTATTAACAGAAGATATATCGACTCATTAGAGGGACATGCTTACTGCATACTGTAATTCAAAACTGAACTCATTTGGATGTGTCAGCATTTAATTCTTTCACTGTAACTACTTTCATCTTTTCAAGATTACTACTGCATGCTGTCAGGTCGTCATCATGGACATGATACAGAAACATCAGATTGGGTTATCTCCCTTGGACTGCTTAGCAACCTCAGATCAAATGTGCATGCTCCACATTCTCGTCCAGGTCAAACTACCTACACAGCATTGAGTGCTTAGACTGTGATAACCAGGTGATGTCTTCACACACAATACATATCTGGGAATACTCTTCAGCTTCACTCAGTAATAAATAGAGCCAGTGAAATCACGTCTTGTAAAACATACTGCACTGACCGACCCCTGTAAACAACATGCTGTACAAATAAGTAGTGGTGATGAGTTTCTTGAGTGAATCTTTTTCTTCCAATGCTCCCATTCTGAAGTCAGGATCAGCCAATATCTAACTTCACATGTCAAATTATTCAATTGTACTAGTCACGGTCATCTTAACAGATTTACATGTAAACAGTTTGAAATATCTCTACTACCATGAGAACTTACTTAATGCATAATTACATTTAACAACCCATTCACGACAAATTTATTTATTCCTCCCTAACAAAAGGAAAGAAATATAGCTCCAATTCCGTGTTCCCTAACTAGAACTATTGAGTACAAGGCTGACCATTGCACATGTTGAATGAGAAAACCACATCCTGCTGTGAAAATAATGACAAGCAAACAATAACCACAGGAGCTGGTCAGGCAGGTGTTGACCAGCAGGGTTATTGCATTCACAATAATGGAACGAGGAAGACAAGGATGTTCTTGAAACAAAGTATTCTTTCAACTAGAGCCATTAATAAGACAAACTATAACTTGATTATACATGCATCAACGTATGCAAAACATCTGCTTTATCCTGTTGAAAGGAGTGAAATTCTGAAGACTTTACATTTACAATGGAATGTTTACAAAGAACTGCACTGGTATCATACCTAAAATGATCCACTATTTCATATTCTGTCATGGCAAAACCAAAGGTACCCCTCTATCTCCAAATGAAAGAGTTGATCAACTGATTCTAAAATACTAATATTACACTTACTTTTTATGTGTAGTCAACACCATGTTCAGCTCTTCAGTTGTGGTAAATAGCCATGTCCAGACAGTGTTATTACTTAGTGTGGAGTATACCACTCACAACATGAACTCAAGTCCTTCAAGTTATCAACACACTGCAGCAGTTTCTCAAGTACTGACATTCACCTAGTAGCTGTTTCACGGACTTACTACACATCTATAAATAAGTTCCTGACTTGCCAGCAACATGACGTGACCGACTCTCTCCATTGAAATTAAAGGAAATATAGCTAGGTCATACGTTTGTATCCCTGTGATCAGGCCATACCCCAGGACTAATATTTCCAGTGGTGTGATCACTGAACAATCTCCACAGTTCACTTGCCCTGCTTAATAGTTTGTGGTGTAATTGTCCTCGGCTGTGGTGCCCCCTGCCTGGTAGGAAATTTGAATGAGTGGAGTCACCTTATGTATGTCTATTCATATACATCTGTCTCAGCTGAATGTCTCTGCTGGGAGATCAACATGTTCCTTTATCTTGACTCTCCCATTGCCTACAACTGTCAAACATTCATATATCAGATGTCACCTCCTCAAAGACAATGGCTAGTGTGTTCTTTGAAGCTCATTCCCCGAGGTTGCATGGTCTCTAAGCCTTCTTGTAAAGTTCATGGAAAGTCCAATTTCCTATAATCACCTAGCATGACCTGGGTTGTATGACAACAGCAGGTCCCTGGTCAGGTGATCCTTGCATTACCACAGCCTATGGTAACAAAGACCTGGGTCTGGCTAAGCACAGAGGAATGCCCAAGTGTGTCTCACTGCGTGTTGATCAACAGGAAATTGGAGCGTGACACATAGGCTAAGTTTAATGACTTAATGTACATGTAATGACAGCTGTTTGAGGGTGAGGGGATGGCCTGAGGTGCTGACTGGCATAGAGACTGGAAGAGATTTCACTTAAATGCTGACAGTGGGTGGGGGTCTGGGGTTAGAAGGGGGTCTCACTCTACACAATGCTGACATAATGCTCATATATGTCCTTGTGAGCTGGAGTTATAGTTGTAGCATGACGCGACAGTCATAGATATAATTGGCAGAGCTGACTCAGGGATATATGGTAATGCAGACAGTGGGAGGGGAGAAGGACTGAAGACATAAAGTTTTGGGTCTACTTATACATAGGAAAAGAAATCCAGATGGCACAATAAATGTAAACTTAGATTTGCAGTTATACATTTTGTTTTGTGTGACAAATATCGTCTGCAATGATTTAGTGCAAATGGATTTCAGACAGACAAGATACTGCTCAATGCACTGATTCAGAGGAAGTACTACCTACACACTCATTGCATGACTTCATCTAGATAGAATATGGGTTTGGTGGGAACAAGTTTCTGATGACAAAGCATCATACTGAAAAATACACATGAAACAGTTACCACCTGCCATGCTGAGAGATATGACACAGCACATAAGATCTGAAATCTTCAGTATACTGAAAGATTATACGTAAATAAGAATATTTCTTCAATTTTGGGAGGTTTTAATTAACATAAAAGCTTCCTGATACAGGTAAACCCTGACAGGTAATATTTCCTGTGTTTTCTACGGTGTAAAATGGTATGGCAGATATTGAGGATGGAGACAACATATTGGATTCACCTACTCAAATCACATACGAACATTTTGTACCCAGCCCAAAGATAAACATTGGTGTTGGTGAAGAAAAAAATATTTCCACAAAACTACAGCGGAGTGCTAACTGGCTTGTGCAGTGTGGCAGTTGGATTGCGGGAATGATCACAGGGCGGCGGTTGAGAATGAGAGGATGAGAATGAGGAAGTTTTGGTCGTCAACAGGAAGTGCACAATACACTGAGGTCTCTCACACCGACAAACTGGGTTAAATGTGGTATCTATATCACACTGTCCTCACTCCCCTTTACAAGATGTGGGACTGCCTGTAATAACTTAACTGAGCGTGTAACAACAAGTTTCTCTCTATGGCCAACAAGGAATATGAAACATCTAGTTCTGACAAATTGAACAGACAGTGTCTAGAGAGGCACACCAACTCCATCAATAGGTGGTAGGTATAAATCAAAGGTGACATACTGGACAGGAAATGAGTCATGTAATGTGTCAAGTGGGAAAGGCAAACCTGCACATCAGGTTCCATCATAACCAGTGTGTTGGCTGCAGTGACAGGAGAGGGGTTGGCAAAGATTAGTGGGCAGTGTTAGGACATTTACATCTCCAATCATGATCATGTCATACACCTAATTCCAATCTCAAAAGCAGAGGATCTGCCTTTTAGTTGTGCTTTTGAAATAGCAAAATAATTGTGACTCTTCCTTTCAGCGATTGCCAGAATCAAAATACACATATCCATCCTGTTCACTTCTGCATGTTTCACTTAACTTTCAACAGCATTTGGAATTATGCATCTCAGTTTAATGTGGGACACAAACCTGATTAATGCAGGTCCTAACTGCTTTGGTCAACTAATGAGCATAGGCATAATGATAACAGACCTAGGAAAAAGGTTTTCAGAACATCTTGGAGACCCAAATCTGTATTGTTAGTTGTACGCCTTGATGATAAGGCCAACTACCCAAATGGAAAAGACTGGTGTTTGAGACCACATAATATATTCCCTCCCATGAAATGAATCTAAACTGTTGGCAAATATAATTTCTTAGTAGCATCCTTTCTCCTTCTCTGATTATCCAGGCATATGAAATGTAATCCATGTTTCATGCCTTAGAAACCTGCAAGGCATATCCAAATCAACTCACACCAAGACGAATATTATCAATCAGTGCAAATTATATCCACTACGAGAAAAGAAAATGTTCTTAACACAAATGTATTCCACCCAATGTGAAAACTTTGATGCACCACCTAGTTAATGACCTGTATTGACACACTTTAACCTCATACTCCTACTGTGACTGTGGGTTCCAGATATTTAACCCTCATATCAATATGGTTCTCTTTATTCTGCAAACAAACACTTTACATTTATATTCATACACAGCTGCTGACGTTTGGATAGAGAGTACAAGAAAGGCATATGACACGACTGTATTCAATTATACTGGAAAATTGTAATATAACACAAAGGACAACTTTTCCATAAATATGAACCAGGCTCTGTAGCTTTTAACTTAGCCTATGTTAATAAAAGACAGTCACCATAAAACTAAGATCATAATTACATAATAAGCATGCAGATAATATTAATATGTAAATACTCATACAACATTACTGTTATCAATACACTAGTATTGCTACAATACAAATACACTCATACAAATATACCCAAGAGACATGCACTCTGTAAACACCAGTGAACTCTCAGCAATATGTCACCAAGTTGTCTTGACTCTAACCAAATATTTACCATTCACTATTATCTCTTGATAACCTGGCAGATGTCATATGGTTGTCATGACTCGAATCCAATATCTGTTTGCTCGACTGTTTCTAATTAGTACAGGTTTTCTCAGCGAGCAGAATAATGTAAGCTAACACACCACCTACCACCACCACCAACCTTGTCTGCTGTGTCAATGGCCCAGCTGTGAAGCTCAAAGACAGTGATGTAGGTCACTATACAACTCCCCAGCTGTTGGGGGAACTCACATCTGGCTAGCTGGGGATTCCCCACTCATGTGGTCAGCTGTTTAACTGAGGTCATCTATCTTGTGAGAGGTAGTCTTACACCATAACTATAGTCTATTTGATTAAATAGAAATAACCTCATTCTCAATAAAAACTGAATCAACTACGACATATTGTTGCGCATGAAATCAGTACTAGCGAAACAAACTGAATACGAGAAAAGTTCTATGTAATAAAAGATTTCATAGACTACACATAGTCAGTGCAACCGACCACTCATACTTTTGGAAAATAATGGCATTGAAGTATATATTAATGTTATTCCCAATACAAGTTTTCAATCAGCATTATGATTGTTCAATAAACATCCACCTGTTAGTTGCACTTTTCAAAATAAAGAGTGAAGTTCAGTTTTAAAACATACTCAGCAGTATGTCAGGTATATGGCCACAGTCTGTAAATAATCGAATCTGGACCAGATAATCCAGTGATCAACAACATGAGCATCAATCTACATAACTGGGACACAATGACATATGAAAACAAAGTCAATGAACCTGACAACCTGATTGTGTTATTTGCCTTTTATGATAAGTAAGGGTTACAAAACATAAATTCTAACTCAGATGTTTATGAGTGACACTGTTGTCAGTACATGTTGGATGACTTTCCTACATCCCATCATCAATACATCACTGACTCAGCAATATCAGCACTGCTTTAACAACAATCAAACTTGAAAATGATATTACATATTACCCATGGGGCTACAGATAACACACTTCAATAAAACTAAACATGCAGCAGAACAAATATCATTTCATTCACGCAAGTGTTTTGTTTACACTGATTAAATTTTATGGTGAAAATGACAGCAAGATTATTGAAGCTTGTGGTTTTCTTCACATCTCAAAAAAAACTAATTGATAATGGGTAATACATAATCACACCGACATGCATTTCATACTGATCTTATGAATCTCAGGTATGTATTCATCTATTACAACGGATCTTGTTCATGAAATGAATTCAAGACTTCTGAAAATTAGTCTGACACAGAAGATCACATAATGAACATGAAGTGTTCCTAGTTATTTACAAACATGATATTTTCACCAGAGTAATTAGACCAAACTTCAAGGAATTATGAATATATGAATATGAAGTGTTTAGCCATGTGACCAACATGATGGAAGGATATTACGAAACTAAAAAGATATTTAATAACATCAGTTTACTCAGATGCTATAACATGACAAAACAAACATTAGCAATGTATCGTGATTCAATAATATAAAAACATAATTTACCATGAATAAGTCATATCAGGGACTAAGCTAACTTTACAGATAGATATCATGTCTATATTTGATCTTTCATAACATTAAGTACTGTCAATCTTTGCTATAGTATTATGAATATCACAGGAAAAAATAGTATACATAAAACACCTCCACACATGTACATCTCTTAGCAGTCGACATGTAGTTTGAAAGGAGATAGTAATGACTACTCCAGCATTCCATATTCTGATCACCAATGAAAGAAAAACAAATCATATGCTATCCTATATTCTTATCAAAGAAGGCAGATGTGTCAGTGTGAATGACCCCTTGCACTACGCTGTACTGAAATCCAAATGACACCTCTGTTTCTATAACTACCATGTACTCTCACCTTCAAGCTCACAACTCGCCCATTATGTATCACTGCCGAGTCAAAAACAAACCAACTCACGTGGTAGCATCCTTCACAAGATCCTTCATCCTGCTCAGAAGTAAACCTCCATGATATGTCACATAGTGATGTAAAACTGCATATACATGTGCAGTGACTGGTCCATCATCAGAGCCTACCAGCATTTCCTCCTCCTTTGTGTGTAGTCTGGCTCCACCAGTACATCCACAAGACTATCAGGTTACCCTGCTCTGACCTGTATCAGCTCTGACTCAGTCGCCATGGGTCACCTCCCCATCTCACCCTCAGGCTCTCCACAGTGCACTGACCTGCCGGTCAGGGCTGATTACACGACCTGGTCACTGCCTCATTTGCCATTATGTAAACTATCACCTGCCCCTTGTCGTTTCTGACACTGATAGTCTTTATCTGAGAACCCTCCTGACCCAGCTATTATGTCAGTGGGTCAACATGGCATTATCCTCCACAAATTACACTGTGACATGCCCCAAATCCATCACCATAAAACAGCCTGTTGGTCTGGAATGAGTAATTGCCAGTGGACATATTACCTTACCTTGATCTGTTCTCTCACAAATACATTTCTTAGAATCTCAGACACTGTTGTACAGCTTAGATACTGTCAAATTAACAAATCAAAAAAAAACTTTGGTATGTTTTCTCTGTGATATCTTGTGTATCAAATATTTTAAAGAGCACTCTATCATAATCAAACAATCTAAAGCAACAATCAGTTCGGTAACTGTCAATTTACATGACTATGTCAAATTTGTTCTTAAAAATTTATCAAACATTCCCCTCCCCAAAAACAATACATTCAGGTATTCAGTCTTAATCACAACTCACTGCACAGAATGCTTCCATAAATAATAGGGGTAAGGAGCAATAAAGTATACATAACAACCTTTTTCTTCATCCCGGACAGCCGACCGTTAGAGTCAGGAACAGTCTGTATGATTGTTTTCTTCATTCACAAATAACCGACCAGTCACACAAGTCTCGTCTGGCAATGTGTGCTCCCGACACAAGTACATCCAGCAGAAATTAAATAATCCTGTAACGACTCCTGGAGTCACGTTTTCTGTTGATGCCAGCTTGTAGGCTACCTTGGTTATGTGGACAGAGGCAACAGCATCACAGGTATTCCGTGAGTTTGAGTATGTTGAACAATCTATCACGGTGCACTGGCTGTCCTTAGACAGGTCTGAAGAGCTTGCCTCCAGCAAGTAAAGACAGGGGTAAAGAAATAGGCCGTAAAGTTAACAGAATTATATTACATCATCAGCTGAGGGAAAACAGCAGCTGTTTCAGTATCTAACTCTCTGGAATGTCTTGATGTTTTCAAAAGAGAAATGTTATTTATCATCACTTGAGAAGAGATTTTGCACTTGTTGTTTGATAAATCAGGACCCATTTGCCCTAATGGAGTGACCTGTTTCAATAATTTAAAGCAAGGCCTTGGTAGATAGATAATCTGTCGTTATCATTAGACAAGTTTGGTTGTGTAATTCCCTTTCAACTCATGTGTCTCCTGTAAAAGTCACCCATAAACACACATACATTTCCTGGAGCATAAACTGCAATAACTAATGTTGTTATCAGATATCTGACACATTTCTTACCTTTCACAAACTTCCCTTTACAGATAACATGTTCCTCGCTTTAAATATCCCCGGAAACACTCATTATATGAACATGACTGATGCTCTTTTTCTGGTAGACTCCATTCACTATGTCTGTTCCTTCTTGTGTGAGAACATTAATCGTTTTAGTTCCTGAAGTCTGTCTATTACCTACACACCACCAGGGAGACTAAAGGAGACCTTGGTAGTCTCTGAGTCAATAGAGTAATGTTTGTGTTTGTAACCTCTCAAACTCTCTCCACTATATTCTTCCACCAAGTCTAATAAACATTGGTGTGTCTTCCCTCTTAGTAGAACCTCTAACCTTTCTGGCTGTTTATTCAGACACAAGAAGACATTCACAGCCCACCACCTCCTCCTACACTAAATCAGGTAACACCACATTAAGCTCAAAACGTACAATTACATAGGATGTTAGCTTTGTGAATTTGATCAGATGTATGACAGAGTCAGTCACTGAAACTAATTTAATAGTCGCATGGTCGCTGTATTTAACTGACATTTCAATGTTGAAAACAATCAAGGTCAGAGTCTCCTTTCCATGTTTTCTTCACTCAGTATTTTGTATAATGCAATCTCCACATCCATTATATAAAATAAGGCTTCACATACACTGTTTTGTACAGAGGTCACCCTGAGACCACCACTGCAACTAGTCAATAATTATCATAGACACAGAATTTGACAGTCCAAACTGCTACTTCACTATCTCAAGAGACTGCAATGTTTAGAAGATCCAATAGTGAGTGAGTGAGTGAGTGAGTGAGTGAGTGAGTGAGTGAGTATAGTTTTATGATGCTTTCAGAAATATTCCAGCAATATCCTTCAGAAATGGCCATCACACATTGTACCCATGTGACGTGCAGACACTTCAGCCACTAAGCTACCTCCACTACCTGTCCAAGGAGAGTCAAATGATTCATCAACACGATCCTCCTGTCTTCCTGTGGGATTCAATGTGAGAATGTCATTTTCAGACCTCTCTACCTCTGAGGTATCTGCCTGACATTATCATACTAAACAAGTCCTTACAATCCATAACCTGTCGATCAACTTACCTGTTTCCATTTTACATAATGGACGGTGACAACATAGCAACAATTTTCCTTGATTGGTGGAACATGATGATGATATGATTACACGATGCCATTTAGAAAGTGGTCAAATGCAACATATGTCATATTTGGGATTTCACTTTCTTAGTGGAAGTCGCGGTGGCTGAGTAGGCTAGGCGGCTGACTTTGTGTGCTGGCGATTAGGTGCCTGACTCTGAGGGTGCGGGTTTGAATCCTGGATGGGACTCAACCGAAAAAGTACTAGAATTTGTACTTTACTAAGAAAGTGAAATCCCAAATATGACATATGTTGCATGATGATGATACTTATATGCATGATAAAACATGCCAGGGGGTTTTCATGAGATTTAAAATCCACCATGAGGTGCGACAGCCCTGAAGTAAATATCATGTGGGTTAGGGTTTAAGATCTCATAAAAACCAGAGGGTTAATGTTTTATCAAACTTACAATCTGACTGAACCTATACTTTAGATATAATTTCAATATTTGGTAGTGGATAAATCCGCCAAGCTAGTATGCGAAGGACTACAGGTTCGAAGCCAGGTATTGGCACTGTATGCTGGAAGTTCGCAATAGTGTAATATGTCATGATCGCAGTTCAAAGTCAAGGGAGGTTTATGTTACAACCAGGGATTGTATAATAATCCCTGGGATGATAAAGTTATGTGGACGTTTAATGTGATAGGCAGTATAGTTGCATGATGTCACCGGAGGTTTGTGAATTTCCATAACCCTGATTCCATGCCACTGAGTATCCCATCACTCCGTTTCAAGGTATCTAACTGAAGCAGCGTGATCTGAGTGTTTGTCCTTTCTCACACATCCAAGGATATCTAAATATGTTTTCATGTCCCTGTAACAGCCCTGAATTCAGTTTCAAAGTATTAACAGAAGCACTTATCTCTGTGTTTCTGTTCTCACACAGAAGAACATGCCTAAACATGTCATGTCCCTTTGTCAGCCTTGAATTCAGTTCCATTAGGTACATAACCATAGCACTGATCTAAGCTTTTCTATTCTAACAAGAAAGAACATACCTGAACAAGATCATCTCAGCTTTTCTCAGTGAATATCTAAATCGTGCCAGCATTAGTATTACCTATGAACAGAAGCTACATCAGTTCTACAAGACAGACACCCTTTCCTACTCCATATATATATATCACCCAGCTTACACATGACACCCCTCATCATCAACCACAACGTTCATCCCCACCTACAACACTACCTACCTGCAGATGAATGTGTTGTCAGTCATAACCACATCCGAAGTCTTCCCTTTAAAGGGCATCAGAGCCAACGGCCACTCAGAAATCATTTGTTTCACTATTGTTTAATCATGTGGGCTAATTCCACAAGGAAATCAATACCATTTGATGTAAGTAGCAAGCATGTTGTAATATTGATGACGTATCGCAGGCAAATGCTCATTCATGTTAGACTATCACTTTCCTGCTGTACCAAGAATAGATGCAATTACCAGATACCAAACACATTTCAGAACAAAATATAACAAGGATTTCATTTTTCTGCAAACATGTACTGAAATCGTCCTATACTTTAAGACTACAATGAAAAAGAACAGACATATCTCATCTTGCTGGTAAATATATACTACAGACAGTTTCTGCTGTAAAGTTGTTCTGAAACTAAATAGCTGTAGCTACTGAAGCTAATCAATTGGAACAGACTTGGAGCTTCTGAAATGATTGATGGCAACAATGCATTGATTCTGCTTGATAAAGAAACTCACGAAAAGTATTTATAACAATCATCTGATAAATGAGACTTTCTCTATATACACACACACTGAGAGGGAGGATTTCAGCATTTTCAAATGTAGACTAAATGAATAAAAATTCATTCCCTTCAATTCATATGTGTTTAAACCGAACAATTTCTTCACTAAAATTAAATTAGTGACAACATAAATACAAGTGGTTTTTCTATTCATGTCTACTGGTTTAGAACTGGTTATTGCTGAACAGAGATACAAATGACACATAGGATATCATCCATACAAGGATGTTCACCCCACACAATGTCAAATATGTATTTTCATCATGTTCTGTTTACCACTAATATATAATGCAAATATGACAGACAGCTTAGACGAATGGTATATGAACAAAATTAATATCATGTATTCTAAAATAATTTAAATCCAATCACTTCCAGTCAGTTTGAATGTGTTTGTTTCAGTTCCTTCCACCAAATACACTGTTTACTCATTGCCAATCACTGAGATACATTTAACAAATTCTATATAAATCAAATTTATATTTCAAGGATCTTGGCCTCCTTAAGTCCTTATATGCACCAAAGCTAACCATTTCTAAGCATTACTGTCAATTATTATATCTATGGCAGAACTTGCTGCATGGACAGGTTCAGCTGTGACTGAAAGCAAATGTCTTTCAGTGATTTATTGACATTATGTCAGGAGCAGATGCTGGAGCAGACGTCGCTTCTTCCATTCACAAAACACAATCATTCATTGGTATTTATGGGCTAACAGTATTTGGTATATTTAGAGCAGAATCACCACCTAGGGTGCAATGCTATTAGAAATATCATGCAAATACCACCTAGCAAGTAATCCCATATGAAAAATCACAATCTTCAGAAATGCTGACCTTTCTATGGACACCTTTTTCATTATGAAGACATAGAGGCTGTCATCCAGACACTCAAGTATTGTGGTCAAAGTAGGAGTGATCCACTGGCTTGTATTTGATTAAAATAAATAGTCTCCTGTTCTTCCAGGAGCCCAACCTTTGGGAGGATTAGTGGATCAAAGGAATCAATGTTGTGTTGTGGAATTTGTACAGGAATGTATAGTTTAACACACTGATGTCGGTGGAAGCAATACTGTATCAATGAGAAGATTTCACCATCTTTTATTATTGTAATTTATGATGAAAAAATAATTTTGAAAATATGAACCACAAGAAGAAACAATGGATTCAGTTTGCATTATGACAAAATATGAATAGCTTACTTCCAAAGCACATCTGGAACAAATGAAACACCATAGGGTGTCTGTAGGTTCTCGGACTTGCTTGCCCTTGTCATATATGTTTGGTCTACCTTGTTACCTTGGTCACCTTGCTACAAAATTACTCAATACCCGCAAGTTCTGCATATTTTTCAGTTCCTTACAAGGTTATAAAAATCATACAATGATTCAGTATGATAAGAACAACAATTTCCTGATCGTATGTAATTACCAGTCTTAGGTTGATGTTATCTAATGACAGTTAATAACTGAAAGAAAAGGATGAAGTGTATACCTTGACAGAAAAAGAATGGGGGCCACTTACGGTTTGTGGTAACTCATACCTTACACCCTGGTCAACCAGACCTTCATGTTTAGCTGTGTTCAGTTGGCTGACACTGACTTCCACTATGAAAACCTAAGTTCACATTCATGAGGGATAACAAATTTTTAGACCAATGTCTTGGTTAATGAGTCTTTTCATCTTACTAAGTGACAGTGATACGATGAGACAGTGAGTGACCTATCATTACTTGAAACAAAACCACAAGTTGATTTAGCAATGTGGTTTCTCAGCAACGTAATACATACCTTTTCCCCTTTATATTGCCAATGGCAGGTATTACAGCTAGTCAAATAGTTGCATAGAAACGCATTTAAATACTTGAATGTTGTGAAGTAATGAGTGAGTTTGGTGGAAGGCTACTATGAACAGTCTAAAAACTTTACAGTGCCAACATGAGGAAGCCTGAAGTGATGTATCCATGGGTATGGTGCTGTCAAACCTAAAAACATAATCAGTGTCAGTCTTGATACTGACCCACCTTCACAGGCTCCTGGCATGGCTCCAGGAAAGCAACTCTTCATGGGTAATTATAGTGCATTTGACAAGGTCATCCCATTTATGCAGTTAAGTGTGAGAATGTAGCAGTATGCTGTTTTTAGCAATACTTCACCAATATCATGGCATGGTACACCACAAATGGGTTTCACACATTGTACCCACATAGGGAATTGAACATGTATCTTCAGCACTTTAACCATAAGGCTACCTTATCGCCCCTTATGTAATAAAGAAAAACTTCAAACAAGATTCTGAACAAACAGCAATATGACATCATACTGCTGATGAGACATTAATAACACACACTTTTCAAACAAGGACTCTACATAAATACTGTCCAAGCAATCTGTCTCCTAACCAGCAGTGACAGTGCTAATCAGAGGAGACTGATGCATTGATCAAAGAAGCAGAACAAATATTAAACTCACACTGCTTCCACTAAGGATGGAGGTAATTCAATCTACATCACAACCACCCACATCATCTCGGACACTTTCACACAATCCCTGAATGCAGTATTTATGGTGCTGATCAGTGATCAATGACAATACAGATACTGAAGCGTCAAATCCACAGCACGTTCACGAGAAGCTAGTTCACACTGGTCAGGGGCAAGAAGCAGCAAGCTTGAATACAACAGGTTACAACTCAGGTACTCATCATAAAGGTCAATAACCACACAGCTGAAAGGGAAGACCACATTATTAGTGTAGCTGCTGTGAAGCTAAAGGAATGCTTAATGAATCATGGGAATCATTAGACAGAGCAAATAGTGTGGGTAAGCATGTCACACAGGGAACTGGATGAGAAGGACGAAAATCATTTACATACCCAGTGGCAAAAGAAACCCTAAAAGATAAAACAATATTATGAAAACGCTTTTTCACAAAACTGCATCATTAAATCTAAATGGATAGTTAAGAATTTGTTGGATAGCTAATCGTCTGATATAGTCAGAGTAGAGCTACTTCACAATATAGCAAGAAATGTGTGACTTATTATCACAGTGTTTAGCGTGCAACTATCATTACTTGATTAATTACTATGATTAACCTTTTCAAATTTTACAGCCACTAAAAAAAAATTATGAAAACATTAGGATTTACGACAAATGAGACATGAGATGACAGGCAAGTATGTGAGAGATACGACAGGATAGGCAAGTGTGTGAGAGACATGACAGGCCAGGCAAATGTGTGAGAGACATGAGAGGACAGGCAAGAGAATGGGAGGCATGAGATGACAGGCAAGTGAATGAAAGACATTAGATGACAGGCAAGTGAGTGAGAGACATGACAAGATAGGCAAGTATGTGAAAGACATGACATGACAGGCAAGTGTGTGAGAGACATGAGAGGACAGGCAAGTGTGTGAGAGATATGAGAGGACAGGCAAGTGTGTGAGAGATATGACATGACAGGCAAGTGTGTGAGAGATATGACATGACAGGCAAGTCTGTGAGAGATATGAGAGGACAGGCAAGAATGTGAGTGACGAGAGGACAGGCAAGTCTGTGAGAGACATGAGAGGACAGGCAAGTATGTGAGAGACATGAGAGGACAGGCAAGTGTGTGAGACATGAGAGGACAGGCAAGTATGTGAGAGACATAAGAGGACAGGTAAGTATGTGAGAGATGACAGGACAGGCAAGTATGTGAGAGACATGAGAGGACAGGCAAGTATGTGAGAGAACCACCATAATGGGGCACAACAAGACATTGGAATGAGCAATGTGAATAGGGAGTGTTAGTCATGAAATGAAATATGGCATGACATGAAAAAGAACATCAAATATTTCAACAAAAATATTTAGAATAAAAAATAATAATAAATAAAAACTTCTCATAAAAAAATTACCTGGGACAAGTAATAATTTTGTACAAGCTATCCAGTGAGTAACAATATTCACAGGACAGACATGCATTATTGTGTCACACTGTCAACTTCCTTTGAACAACAATGCTCACAAACTTCCTAGGATGATGTCATGATAGTGTGTACATAAGGGTCCTTGACATGTTTGGAAGTAATCCTTCATTACTGAGGTGTTAACTGAAGCACAAAGGCCGAACGTGACTGCACTGGATTACATAGGTCTGAAATTCAGCCCCTCTCATCTGACTGCATCATGATGTCGATGTAAAGGCTCCAGAAAAAGAGATGGGTTCAATGGCATCAGTGATAAAGATCAATTATCTGAACTGGTCTCTATTGACTATAATCTTGTTATATTCTGTACTAACTCGACAACAGCTATAAGAGTGCTTCAAGTTAACAACAACAGCTATTTGTTAATCATTACAAATAGCCTGGAAGTGCAGTAAGCAAGCAGACACACAATGAGATACATACATCGGGTTAGAGATCTGGCTAACAGTCTACAACATGTGGACTGGTAAAAAAAAAAGACTGCAATTGCTTCATGGAATACAAGTCTGTTGAGATCCTATTTACGTCTCTGAACCATTTTCATGTATACAAACCAGTTGCAGCAATTAGAGGTAGCTTCAGAATCTAAACACATGGGTTTATTTATGAAATGTTGTCAGGTGGTCAGACTTTAATCTCATCAATTCCATTCAAGTGATGGTCATATCTCAGACAGTTGTTGATTCGAACCAGCCCCTTGTGTGATAGTCACCCCAATAATTCACTCAAGTTTTAGATATTGATGCTACCATTCCTGAAGTTTCTGAGCAATCAGTTGAAGAAGTCTTGCTTTAAGTCAGCCTGGTTTTTGAGAGGATTTACACAATCTACTGCTTATTTTGGTCTGGTATGCCTAGATACACTGTGGGTGCACCTCCAAGGCTGACATAATGTGAAATAATCCTTTACCTTCTATCTGAGCAAGGCAACTCTTCTGGAGCTGTTTGCTTGCTCTGGCAGAACTTGAGAGACACTTCACCGAGTCCAATGTGCAGAAGGCATGTGTACAACCTCTAACATATCAAAACTTATCATTCTGGTTCTGATAAAGCCTTATTTGTGCATTTAAACAAGTCTCAATGTCTGCTGATGCATAGCAAAAGTATTCAGTAGACACAAAAATGTGAAATGGAGTGAAGATAAAAGATCTGTATGCACTGCATTCGGAATTTCAAGGAAGTGTTCGTGATTATCAGAAAATATTTGACATTGAAGCGCACTTTCACCAGTACATGATATTTATGTTTATCACACAAGTTCAACGTTAAACATTATCAGCATGCTTTTTTCATTTTTTTTCACTCCGTTATCACATGTCACCATGTTTTCTGATTGACTGCTATCAAATAACCCTGTGTTGACTCAGATCATAAGACTGACAGATGCACTGCTTTGCTGTAGATGATAAACTGCTATTCATTTCCATATCAGTATGACACAGGCCACCAAACAATGGTGTACAGGTCAAGGAATGGCTGTAAAACTATCTTGCCAGTTTACACTAGTTTGTATCAATGAATTTATAGGACTACTTCAAGGAGCATGTATGCCTTCTAGGCTTGTTGACATGTCATTAAACATACATGAGACAGTTCAAAAGAGGAAAATTTATGATGATTAAATTCCAGGCCAAAGTTCTTCCGGATGACCTAAACCCTACTGCTGCTGTAATTTGCATAAGTAAGTCAGATATACAACATGTACAGGTAACATCACTTGGAGGAATTGTTTCCATGCTACTCACAGCTAGTATCAAGAATGCTTTCTAGCTTTAAGATTTTGTACTTTTGTCCAATTCCAAAACAACTACAAGCATCTGTAATGTATACGGTACCAATAATACCTATTCAACATTCAAAATCGATGAAGTCAAGAAAATTCGAATTCATGAGAGATGTTCCTTCTGGAATACTGATGTTACTTTTGGGCTACTTGTAGTCTGTCTCACAGTCTCAGCACAACATTTTTTCCCTACTGCCGAGCCCTCCCTGCAATGCTAAAACCCTAAACAAAGCAAGTCTAGATTTCCCTGAATCTCACTATTTGCTCCGTTTCAAGTTAAATGAATTTACTTGTTACGATCAATGTTACATATATTCAGGAAATAAGCTTTAGTCTCAGTTACTGGCAGTTCTGTAGCAGACATGGGCAAGTCTTTTTCAACAACATAATCATACAAGGTACCTAAGACATATTTAGAATAGAATCCTACACTAGTAAATACAATTTTTAATGAAAAAAGATGTCAAAGTGATGTGTAACTTAAAAAATATTTAAGTATATTTCCTAATTTTCATCATGCAAAATATAAAGTAATAAGTAATCTGGATGGAAAACCTACAAGTATGCAGTGTGGTTCTGACTTGCATTCCATGAAGCCTTGCTAACATACCTTGCTGGTAAACTCGCACGTCGTAAATACCGAGGGTCCATGCTTGCCACTAGCAAAACACATCAAACATGTCATCAACAACTGCACTAAAGATCACCAATCATCAGCTAGCATCACAAAAGGAACAAGTTGCCAATATCTACGAATAGCACAATGTACAATGTTACTCTACTGACACAATATTACATGTTATAGCAACACAATACTGACACATGGACACAACACAAAACATGCTAAAACAAACTCATATTTACAAATGCCACAAATATCACAATTGTTTGGGGAAGTTATTTATTTATGCAGTCAGTATAATGTGGAATACATCCAGGTAAAAACTAGCAAAGCTAAAACAAATATCACATGATCTACTGTCATAAAGTCATGTCATGACTACAAAATTTGTGATTGCCCGAATTTGTTAATAAATTTAATATATTGGGTTCTGTAGCTCACCATACACATCAGAGTTCTCATCGATTAGTAAACATGTTTGGTTTTATGCCACTTTTAGCAATATTCCAGCAACATCACGGCAGGGAACACCAAAAATGGACTTGACATATTGTACCCTTGTGGAGAATCGAACCCAATTCTTCAGTGTGACGAGTGAACCCTTTAACCACAAGGCTACCCCACTGCCACAGTCATCAATGAGGATTGAACAATACAGGAAAACAGATTAAAGACAAATGTCTGCCTTTGAAATTTGATCATAGTAGATAGCAATTACTCTCAGAAAACTGACAACTTTGTTTGCTGTAAATAAGGAAGTCCAGTAATATCAACACATAATCAATTTGGTATGACTAAACAGTCTGGTCGCTCAATCTGTGCCAAATGACAGGTTTAACTTTCATTTATAACAAAGTTTCAGTACACCGGTCTTCCTTCTATTATAGACAGAATTTCAGTTAGGCCAAACCAATTTTTTCTCATGTTTTACTGATCCGCCTTTTGTATTTGTTCAAGAAAAAAAAAAATAAAAAGTTATTTTCCCTGCTCAAATAATAAAATCCTAACGTTCTTATTAGCCAAAAATGTAAACTGGAAAGAAAATCTCTTTCAGATTTTTTATTGCCTAACATACACTTCATAAATTTCCTAAAGTTAAAAACTTTTTGTTAAAATATGGAATATTCCTTTCACTGATTATTCTTATTTTGTTTTCCCTTCTGCCTTTAGATTTTCTGAGGCAAAGAATCCCCAAAAAACAAGAAAGAAAATTTGTCTGGCCTTAAATTGCAATACGTAAGCTTAGTGTGGTTGTAAAGCCATAATGATACCAAATGACGCTGAAATACTAGGATCATTAGCTGGATAAATCTGAAATCTGAAATCTGATCTGAATATATGATCATCGGAGCTTTACACTGGCAACTGACAAATCACGAATACCAGTAGTGTTGCACAAACAATCACTGACTTCCAGGTTGTTTGTTGGTTTAGCTCACTAAAAATTACCTAACGTCTAATAAAACAGAACATGTACTGTACATGTTAGGCAGATAAAAACTTTGATTAGATTGTAGCAAGTGTATCCAGCTGGTAGGTATCGCAGCAAATTTATGATATTGCAAACACTGGTAATGGCTGAATCATGACATGCATGTTAACATGTCTGTTGGTATGGCATTCAAATAATGTACTTAGTGAATGTATAAAAGTAAATAATGCATGAATGTATGCACTATATATGCATGTATTCTTAATGTTCGATAGACAAAAACTGGACATGTTCACCCTCTCCAATACTGACACAGCCATGGCAACAGGTTGATCACATAACCGCAACTGCAGTAGAATATCCACTAGATAGTTCATATGAATGATGCAATAATGACAAATTGAAAAGAAAGGCATCAATCTAATTTAGACTTAGGTTGGTTGGTTGGTTTGTTGTTTGAATGAGTGAGTTGAGTTTTACGCTGCACTCAGCAATATTCCAGCTATATGGCGGTGGTCTGTAAGTACTCGAGTCTGAATGAGACAATCCAATGATCAACAGAATGAGCATCAATCATCCAATTGGGATATGATGACACGTGTCAACCAAGTGAACAAGCCTGACCACCTGATCCTGTTAGTCACCTGTTACAACAAACATGAGTTACTTAAGACCTATTTTAACTCAGACTTTCATGGGTGCTATCATAAGGAAAGATCGCTTGTTAACTGTTGTTCAGGCAGTGATAAGGCCCAATATATATAAGCAATGGTGAGTCTCGTGAGTATGATTTTAATTTCCTATATGGATACAGTGTGCCTCACCAATAGCTGATCTTTATGGTCATACACTTATAAAGAACCTGCTTGCTTCATTTCCATGTCCCAGAGGTCATATATCATAATTAGCTGCAGCAGACAGACCAACACCAAACTGACATCAACCTCTCAAGATTCTTGTTTTCCTTGTGACAACCCATGTGTCACTGAAAAACACAGTCAATACCTGGACAACAGTGACATGGTTCTTTGACAAAACCAAAGGGCACCATGCAGATGCAGAAGCTTCATGATGCTGACACACATATTTCCCTTGTACAAAGTTTCCTGGGGATCCTGTCACAACCATTGAACCTGTAACAGCTTCACGGCACTGATTCACATGTATCCTTTTGTATCCAGGTACAAAGCTGGACATTTTGCTTCCACCATGGTCCAAGCTGCACATGCAAGACACAGATTCACTTTAACTAACCATATACATGTACCCTGTTACAATTTGCGGCAGCAGACGAAAAAATCATCCACAGATGTCCCTTGTACCCTCTTACAATCTACTGTAGCAGACACAACAATCATCCACAGATGTCCCTTGTACCCTCTTACAATCTACCGCAACAGACAAAACAATCATCCATGGATGTCCCTTGCACCCATCCACAGACATCCCTTGGACACTGGTACAATCTGCTGCAGTAGGCACAACAATTATCCACAGATGTCCCTTCTACCCAGTTACAATTTACTGCAGCTACAACAAGCTGAATATCGACACTCAAGGTACTTACATAGCTGGTCTGTTGAGCCTATGCAGGAAAGATCCCAGCACCGACGCCCTTCCTCCGCTGTCAACGCTTGGCACCGCAGCAGCAGCGGCGACTAAATTCCCACCACTGCCACCGAAGGAACTACATTCACCCTCATCCTCGACCTCCACAAAACTGCTGCTACCTGTAACATAATTAACAGATGTTAGACAGGGGGACAAACTTTCAATTTCACAGGTACAATGTTCCCACTATGACTCAAACAGACAGCAAAGCAGACACATCTTAATGTAAACATAAAAAATGTTCATACAAACAAAAAAATAATCAAATCTTCAGAGACTGAAAACAAGTAGCAGAACGAATTTTTCACCATTCTTCTGAGGACTTAGGCGACCTTGACCTTTTGTGAATTCCAGCCAAATTTGAAAGTCATACTCTGAAAATATGACAGTCTTGACTGAGAGACTGTATGCAGATCTCAGACAGTGACAGGCTGTCAGTAATTTCTGTAATTTAGTGACAGAAACCTTCAATGATAGTAATGTTTCACAAATATGAAAGAAAGTAAAGTAGTTTAGAAAGAGGTAGTTTCACAAATAATGTGACATTTCCAATGTCAGAGAATGATCAGTCCTGGTTATCAATGAAAACAAAAGCGACCTGAAATTTATGAGACTGGATCACTGAAAATCAATGATGACACCAGGGCTTCCTTTCACAAAGCATTAAGGTGATTGTAAGTCATTAAGGTAACCTTGATGCAAAATTACAGAACAGGAGATAAGGGTTAGTAAGGGTCTTCACAAAGAGGCCACCACATCACATGCAACCTTGACAACTGTCAGTTGCTCAATTACAGGGTATAATAGTCCATGTTTGAAGTTAACAGTTCAACTCAAGGAGTCATTGTCATAATCATAAACTCAGAGAGATTTGGTTTTAGGGGTGCTACCATTAGTAACAAGGAAATAACTCAGTGCAACATCTCAAGGGTTGTTTTATTAGAACTCTAACAACACTGACCTCTATTGTAAATAGGCAACAAGAAGGACCAAAACAAGCATACTCCATTTAATACAGTATGTTAGCTCACCAAAATTTGTCATTTTCCATGAACAACAACTGTTCCTGAAAACTAGTCACCACCATCATGCACCTGCAGGAACAACCCTCAACTTCCCTGCCACATCTCTGAATATAAGGAAGGTCTGTCTACCAGGCTTATCACTGCTTCATAATTATGCACAATGTTGCATAGAAAATGGATAACAAATATTGATTTCTTCATAGTTACAGCCTTGGCATCTGCTTATCACATCTCCAACGTGTGAAGTCAGAGGGACTCATCCAAGCTCCAGCATCTATTTTGATGTTACATCACCTACTACCCAATGATTATGTGAAGCACAGTCAGCTCAAACGTCTGCTTCAGTAAAAGAACCTACACACATCCAACATTGGGCGTCAGGAGAAATCTGGAAGCAGTGTTAATCACATTAGCTACTATTGCTGTGATGAGTTATCTGTGATTAGCAATCAGAGGTGAGTAGTCATCAATGGTGCCATTATACTATCAGGATGGTATCACGCAATCATGCTTCCACGGATAACTATTCATTGTCGGCAAAGAAGGACACCTCTCCGTGTTGCAACGCATGAAACAGATTACACACTGATAGTAGTTTACGATGATAACTGATCCAGGAGATGCTTCATCAAGATATGGAAAAACCTGCGTGGTGAATTTCATATTGTGCAAGTCAACAATTTTTCTTCCTTATCACAGCAGCCTGAAAATGCCCCAGTCAGGGATAGCATAAGCATCATTGCAGCAGCCAGGGATAAACACCATATAGTTACATATAGTTGTCATACAATGTGACAATCGGATCTTCATTATCTCACAAGGCAATTGAGGACCAGCTGTTATGCCCTGGAATCCCCAAGCAGTAGGGAAACCATACCCGGTTGATCATACTGTTTTTACAGATAAATCAATGCCATAAAAGCTGGTCACTTCTCTTTTATGACATCTTATATTACCTTCATTATCTGATTTATTATGAGAACCCACAATTATAGGTAACCACAAATAGGAGATTTCCTCGAATAATTTACAGATTTCTGTGTCAAAGCTGAAAATGTTGCACTAAATGACCCCCCCCAAAAAGCAACATTTTCATTCCTAAGAAAGTGCAACTTCTCATACGGCATGTTTTAAATTTTCTTTCAAAAGAAAAAAAAAGCTATTAAGTTATCAATCAATCACTTTTTTTGAAGTGACATGTCTGAAGCATCAAATTTGAATGCCATATAGCTGTACCAGGTATAACAATTCCAGCAACAGCAACATCAAAAGCAGCAACAGCAGCAGCATCAGCAGCACCAGGGATGAAGTGTTATGGCTATTTATCAGGTCCAGCATTATCAAAATCTCTGTGCAGGGTGTAAATAAACCAGATTCATGTGCTCCTGTTTCTGCTATCCAGTGGTACCCAAACACAGACACAAAATTCTTGATTTGACTGAAATGCTAAACTGCTGTCATCACCTGATGCCATTGAAGATAGTAAACATCAACCACAAAATCTTTGACAAAGGCACCCCAGACTAATATTACCATGGGGAGACAGGTTTACAACTCTCAATACAAACCAAGTTGTGAAACAGCAAAACACTTCATAGCTGTCAAGTACAATGTGACTTAAAATAAAGACTTAGAGCACATGCTTCTGTAGATCAGGATGGCACTACCATGGAGAATCTTTGGCAGCACAATTTTTCATCATGACTACAAACTTTTAGTAAATAATCTGGAACAACTTGCACTTTGAAATGTGACATCACAATTTTTGGCCCATCTCTGGCTTTGCAGTCAGTGAGTTTTGTTTCATGCCACATGCAGCAAAATGTCAATATATGGTCTTATGGGTAATATATTGCTGTGACAAAACAAAAAGTACAAGAAATCCCCTTTGAACCAGCAAAATATAACATAGACATGTCTAAAATATTCAATAATATATTGAGCAAACCATGAGCAAATTATAATAATTCACATTTCTGGTACAATGCAGTTGAGTCACAAATCTGAGGTAATGGGACATAACTATTAGATATTACCTCACAAGTCTTGACATTTACATTGAGACCTAATATACTATATGGAGCTTGTTACCACAAAGAACAGTTAGGCATGCAGTGTCAGTCTTGGATGTAGATTGTAGGTCAGATGATGTTGACAATGAGATGATGATGGTAGGCAGCTCCAGTATAATTTCGAGTGTAATACCAAGTGTGACCGTCAACACAACAACCAGCCTTTATATATACTGACACAGTGTCAGGAACATTCTAACAAAGCATGGCTGCATCGCCATCCACTTAGAACTTTCTCAATAGCCAGAGATCAATCAATCAATCAGTCTCTATTCAGTACTCAAAAAGCCATAGGTATGTAGTACATTTAAAGTTTGCATGATTAGACAGAAGACATATAAGTTCTTTTCTATAACAATCCTAAAAAAGTCATAGCAAAATAGATGTACACTGGCTAGATTATGTATTAGTGATGTGTTAGTAACTGTTAATAGTGAAATATATTTGTTTACATTTGGATACGTATAATAGTATGGCTTTAGGTATTTCATTTGTATAGTCATATACGTAGGACAGATTAGAAGGAAATCTAGTTCATCTTCAACAGTATTCATATTACATATTTGACATATTCTGTTTTCTCTTTTTATACCTGCATATTTGCCTGTTTCAATAAATAATTTATGGGAAGAGCAATGAAATGAGAGACAGATACTCGAAACTTCTTTATGTTTGAGTTTTGCTAAATAGTCCTCAAAACATATATCAGATTTCCACTGACTGTAGTGTAAACATATTGCGGACAGAAGTAGTGATTCCAACCAGGATTGGCAATACATATCTTTCGTTCATTGGGTAAATGATAGAGTACAATCTGCATGGGATTGAACATTGTGATCACACCATGCATAGCCATAACCAGTTTTGCACAACACCTCTCAGATATCAGTCATCCAATTTCTTTTCCCATTTTCGTCATACAATTTCATCACATCTGCGTATTTTTTTGGGAAGCCTATGGCATGGCATATGCAATAATCTTACCCAGCACTTCATGGCTTTAATGGAAGAATATACAAACAGAGAAAATCTACCTAATTCACCGTATACCATCATATTACATATGTTCAGTTTTACACCAAGGAACTTCTTGCACCATAAATGGAATCTTTCAATACTGTCATATTGCTGTAATCCCCATATTTCAGAGCCATTTTTAAGTATTGGACTTATCTTCATATCGAATATTTTAAAGAATGTATCAAAGGGCATTTCACTTACAGATCTCATATTTTTAACATTTTCAGAGCTTGTACTGACGCATGTTTTGTGTAGTTGGTCCAGGAGATACTATTAGAGAAATATATGCCAAGGTACTTATAAACACTAGTAGATTGGAGTAATTGCTCCAAATTAGGAAGTTTTCCACCTGTCTTAAAAACAATTATTTTGACAGTACTAAAGAGTAATACAATATTGTCGGCAAAGAGTAGCAGAAATAGTTTTATTGTATCTGGGTGTAAGTGGATTCCATTTGCACATGTGTCACATATTTGCACTGCCAGTTCATTATTGAAAAACATAAAAAGGAAAGGGCTTAAAATGCTGCCTTGTCTAACACCTAGTTCACTAATAAAAGGTTCAGATAATTCATGCTTACTCCTTATACACACTTTAATATGTACATATATACACTTCAACATTTTATTCATTTAGTTACTAAGACTGTGTGATTGTGGAAGTCCCCATAGTTTTTTTTTCTGCTGCACAGAATCAACAGCCTTTACAAAATCAACGAATAATGCATAGAACTTTCCACTTTTGGGGCTGAGACATCTTTGTATTAAACTATAAAGTACAAAGATGTTATCTCTTGTAGTATATCCCTCCCTAAAGCCTGATTCAGCCTCGTATGATACAAGATAAACAACCAGTCAAGGGAGGCAACTCTGGAGCGCTATAAAAAAAAGGCATGCCGCTAAAATACTATTGCCACTGAACATATATGATGCAAAATGTGACCCAAAATAACTCTCACCTAAAAGATGATTATGCAAACTATGAAAAATACACCCTCGTAACAATGGCAGCAGTCTGTGAGTAATCAGTACCAATCTGGACCAGACAATCCAGTTATCAACAGCATGAGCATCGATCTATGCAACTGGGATATGATGAGGTGAGCCAAGTCAGCAGGACTGACCACCCGATCCTCTATGGCAAGCATGGGTTACTGAAGACCAATTCTAAACCAGATCTTCACAGGTCATCTTTGCAGAGAATTCTCCCACACATGAGAGTAAATTGACAGCTATTTTCAGGCATTAATAGCATACTTTTATATGAAATGCTAACAAAAACACCAAAAAATACATCTGGAAAATGGTGGTATCTTACATTGCTGCAAAATATGCATATTTTCAGCTGGTTTCAAAATTGACATACATGACAAGTTAAATAAATATTCTGATACATAGGAATCACTGATTCCTGTGAATGATAACGAGAAACTATCCACAGCCATTTTCCTGAATGTAATGTGTCTATCGAATATGCATTGTGACTATAGCAACACCCAAACACTGCTGCATACAAAAGTCAGAATAATACCAGTCACTAGTTATTTAAAGTGTCATGCAATTCGAACTGGTCTCAAAATGAAGCTATTATAGGGTGTGTATCACAATGTGACTGACACACATCACAACAGACAATACACTAGATAACTTGGATGTGCTTGCATGCAATGTTCCTTCCCCATCAGTAACACTGGAAGTGTGTGAATGCAGTCATGAGTCAAAGGTCAAATATCTTTCATTTAGGGCAACTTATAGAATAGTTATAGAAAAGGTTATTTAGGAGATAAACATACTGTGTTGGGAAATCAGAGGTATATAACGAAAATATAATAGCTCTAAACTTGATTTAAAACCGAACGTGTAGCGTTTATCTCCATTCTACCATAACCGTGTTATTCAGATTTTAAACAAGTACATGATGTGTTTGAAAATCAGAGGTTTATAACGTGATTATATACCTCTGGATGACTTTGATTAACCAATCACAATCCAGTATTTACAGAAGTCATGGTAGAATGTAGTTTATAACCTGAGAGTGTGGTTAATGGACTAGTCGATTTTGTCATTGTTATAATTGAAACTTGGTAATTTAATGAGTTAACTGCATTGAATGTATAATGCATTAGCCACACTTTATACATATAGGGAATTAGAATCTTACTCATGAGACTCACCAATGCTTATGTATTGGGCATTGTCACTGCCCTAACTACTTTTAATGAGTGATCTTTCCTTATGATAGCACCTACGAAGATCTAAGTTAGAATGTAAAAGGCAAATATAGCTGCGAGCAGCGATGAGGGCTTCTTGGATGTTATGCAATACAGCCACTTGCATCTGTGACGTACTTCCAGTAGTAGTCATGGCTACAGATAATATAGACACATACTACTGCCAGTAATGGGAAATTCGTAATTCTTTATGTTTGAATTTATGTTAAGTTTGCAACAGATGCTACCTGCATTAGAACATCAAAAGAAAAAATAACTTGGTGGTTGTCCATTCAGTAATCAAAGAATGCATACGGCACAGCGATCTGTTCAAAATGTCCAAAACATAAAGCTATAGTCTAAGCTGAATGTGATTCAATGCTGCTACATTCCAAGTCGGTTTACACAGTGCAGACACACTTTGAAAAATACAATTTTGTCCACGTGCAATGAAAATATTTGTCAAAACGTCTTGAGAAAGAAGATATACATAGATATAGCATCCACATGATTGAATAACTCAACCTATTCATGGTGTGTGATAAGTGAGTGGAAAGCTTTAATCTAACCTCTCCAAATGGACAAATACTAGTATATTACTCCAGGACCGGTGTTGTACAAAAGATATTAAAGCTATAGAATTCCACTAGAATTTCTACACCGCATCTATACTAAGAAGGAATTAATGTTTATGAACTAACGATGATATTTGCTCTTTATGTAAAACTGACCAGAAAGACTTGTCAATGTGAATATGTAAAACAATATGGGAGAGTTTGGAACTATTTTTGAATGCTCGTATTCATATCGATATAACTTTGGATACGAATCAGTTACTTTTGGCCATCCAGGCAAATATATCCTGCTGAATCACTTAATCCTACCGAACAAAAGGCATATTTTTGTATGCAATCTAAAGGGCAGCACCTTATCAATGGTTAAAATTATAAATAACATAGACAATGTTATGCCACTGAAAAGTTGAAAAAACAACAACTATAATGCCTTTGAAAACAAATGGCCTCCAGTTACAAAAAGATTACTTACAGATATTACATATCGTACTGTCTTTCGACAATAGTCGCTTGGTGTTAACAATGTACAATCCCTGAACTTTGCAGTTCACGCATACGTTACAACCTTAATCAAATGAATTATGTATGATTGTTGTAGACCAAACTGTCCCTGTGAAGACGTTATTAATTACAACGTGGAAAAGTTTATCACTCAATTTGAAATTAATGTATCTATGGAAAAGCAATTAATGAGCTTTGAGTTGAAAAGTACATGAATTTAGTCGCATTTATAGGAAGTCTGTTGTATTTAACCAAGTGAACATATTCATTTGTGATTTTGAAATAAATTTTTCAAGGTAAGACAGCCATCAGATTTTGTACCTAAAGGATAGATCTTTCGATCCATCTATCCTACACACACGATGCTCCGTTTTTCAGTGTCTCTTGAGTCAACAACCTTCCCGATAAAAAGCACCATGAAAGTGCTCCTCATAAAATAGGATTGAGACGCTAAACGTCGGTGTATGCCTTTCCGCACGTTGTGTGCCAGCTGAACTACTAACATCTGTAAACTCGTTAATAAAAAATATGAGTTTGAACTTGAAATAATACGAGCAAGTCGGCCCTAACACACCGCTGCTTAGCCAGACGCTGAAGATTTGTTTACTCGCGACTTGGAACGAATTTCACGTGTATTTCATGCTCATGCAGTGACAATGAGGGTGAAAAGGAGAGAGATGCAAGTAAACTAATTTTCAATAAGTCTTGATCTTCAAATTCATTCAAATGCACGTAAAAGTATTTATAATATTGATAGAATACGGAAGCTCGACCAAAAATATTGTATAAGTAATCATAAGTTACATTCATGGTTTCCTCGCTGCATCGTTAAATATCCACACTGTTTTAGGCAAGGAGACTCATCGGAGGCCCCACGTTTAGAACAGATGGGATATTGACCGATACGCGTCGGCCTTTGCTTGTTGATGTATTTACTTGTATGAATCCACGTATGCACTACAGAACACACAAAACCTTTATCTTTTTCGCATTTTCAGATAGTTTTCAGATATATTCATAGGCCTATAAAAGGCGTTTCAGCAAATAACTCTAACTGATTTCAATTGAAGCTCAGATCAAATGTATCTGCTAAGCGTTAGTACTTTTGACGTACACAAAGGCAGGTTATACTTATATACACAGAACTCATACATATCGCCAACTTTGAACGAAACGACTGAACTTAGAGACAATAGTGAGTGCTGGTGTGCGGTCCTGTGAGACACATGTTTGAAGGAGCGGCCGTATTCGTCCTCCCGCTTTCCTTCAGATTTTCGTGCTCTTTTCTAGGGTTAAACGTTAAATGCTGTACTAACTTTTAGCACGTTCGGCCGCGTATTCATGGGCCGTCGGTGATAAAAAGAAGTGCCTATTTCCTTAATAAGCAGAAACTTGGGGATTTTGATGGCTAGTATTGTTTATGGTGATGTGTACATAGAGGCAAGCACTTTCGGTAGATATTTAAAGCGGTCTAAGCAGAAATATTACTAAATTTGCTTCGCACTCTTTCCTTTCATTAGGGGGCACGTCTCAAACGTTTTACTTCGTTTTAGCTAATACAGTCTGTATCGCCGTCAAAACGGTGTTTTTTAATAATGATGTCGTTGCGTAGGGAGGTGCCTAGAGACAAAGTATGGCAAGTTTGAAAGCGGTAGCTGTTGTAGTTGTAGTGCAGCAGATTTTGGGAGCAAAGTAGTCAGAATTGGGCTGAAAAACAGCAGCAAAAACTTCAATCGCAAATAGCGGCAAAACGGTGAATTTTAGCGACTCGACCCGTCCAGGCGAAATTGTAGCCATTTTGATTGCGCATCTGCTCAAGAAGTTTGGTAGTCATTGCAGCAGTAGTTTTCGCGATATTTGCATTTCAAATTGAAAATTTCGAATTAATTTTGATTTATCTGCCCTTTGCTATTGGGCCCACAGCCTAGAGATTTTAATGGGGAATATCTACACCTCGGTGCGCATCTGCCTGATTTTTTTCAAGCGATTCTGTCCACTGGTGCTCTTTGTAGGACTGGAACAAAATCCGGCGGAAAAATAAATAATAATAATAATAATAAAAACATCAGTAATTACAATAGGTCTTTTGCCTTATGGCAAGAAGCCCTAATAAGAAAATCGTTATTTTTGAGTTTTTCGGGGTTTTGACACTTGCATTTGATAGCATGCCAAACAAACAATTTTTTTAGTCAAGGTCACCAAGGTCACGTGTCAAGGTCATTTAACTGGTTAGACACAAGAAAAAGCCCTTTTTTTCGCGAGCTAAGACGACATTGTTATGGCATCTAGGCTGAAAAGAATTAGTGTTTCTGCTTTGCCCGGGCCCGCTGTATCATATGCGCTGGTTAGATTTGCTGACAAACCTGTCCGTTGTCTGTTCGTACGTCTGTCCGTCAAAATACTGTATCTCCATTATCTCGGAAACTATTCAACGTACAGAGTTGAGATTTTGCACACCGCATTCCCTTGACTGTGCGTAATATTGCTGTAAAAATCAAGTCATTCGTATTTCAACTTTCGTTGCTATGGATACCCCGATAAACGAAAAACTTCAATCCAAGATGGCGGCCAAACAGTTAGAGATATCGAATTTTGACCCCCGCCCAAAAATGTTCGCCTTCACATGACCAAGCCACATGCAAAATATGGAAGCGATTGGATCAATAGTAAGGGAGTTATATGCTGTTTTATGCCGTTTTAGATGCATATTAGATTTCTCCCATTTTCAAAGCCACATGGCCGCCAAACGATGCAACTTTTGATATACATGTAAGAACACGAAATGTTAAGCATCTCATGCTGATGCACTATGCCGATTTTCACGTCATTCTGTGTAAAACTCTAGTAGCTACAGCGTTTCAAATGTACTGTCATAAGAATCTGAGGAAATCCAATATGGCGGCCACACAATTCACATTTTGACATGCATCAAAGAACAAAAAATGTTCAACACATCAAGTTACTGCACACTGCAAGATTTTAGCTGCGTAGCTGTAATAGTCATGGTGCTGCGATTTTTTGAAAATACATCTGAGTTGAAAATAAACAACAAAAGTAAACATCTGTATATGCGTAACTAAGCAAGATATCGCAACAAACTTTCACTTGCTACATATTTTAGGTAGGTATTCTATATCTGCAAAATTTCAATGTTCTGCTGGCAAAACTGTCAGAGTTATGGATTGCGGAAAATGCGTACTTCACAAAATCTGCAAATTTCCTTTCAACAGCTTCAATCCAATATGGCCGCCGCATCACGTGACTTTTGATATATGACTAAGAACAAAAATTGTTCACCAGCCAAAAGCAACTTCAGAACATGTATTTCAAGTGTTGTATCTGCTACGTATGGCTTGCAAAAAAATTCAGAGAGAAGCCTGTTTACGTTTTTGTAGTCAACTTTTGAGCCGAAGTAGCATCCAATATGGCGGCCATCGAATCCACATTGTCGCATTTGACGATGTCGTTGCGTAGGGAGGTGCCTAGAGACAAAGTATGGCAAGTTTGAAAGCGGTAGCTGTTGTAGTTGTAGTGCAGCAGATTTTGGGAGCAAAGTAGTCAGAATTGGGCTGAAAAACAGCAGCAAAAACTTCAATCGCAAATAGCGGCAAAACGGTGAATTTTAGCGACTCGACCCGTCCAGGCGAAATTGTAGCCATTTTGATTGCGCATCTGCTCAAGAAGTTTGGTAGTCATTGCAGCAGTAGTTTTCGCGATATTTGCATTTCAAATTGAAAATTTCGAATTAATTTTGATTTATCTGCCCTTTGCTATTGGGCCCACAGCCTAGAGATTTTAATGGGGAATATCTACACCTCGGTGCGCATCTGCCTGATTTTTTTCAAGCGATTCTGTCCACTGGTGCTCTTTGTAGGACTGGAACAAAATCCGGCGGAAAAATAAATAATAATAATAATAATAAAAACATCAGTAATTACAATAGGTCTTTTGCCTTATGGCAAGAAGCCCTAACTAAAGGGATTGACATGGTTGACATGTCATTGCATCCCAATCAATGCTCATGATGTTGATCATTGGAATCTCTGATCTTGTTTGTTTACAGGCCGTACTATATAGCTGGAATATTGCTGAGTGTGTCGTTAAACAATAGATCAAGCAACCAAACATACAATAGCAAATACTATACACAATAACAGGCAATGTTTATACTGACCTTTCAATAAGATAACAGTGATCTCAATTAAGTTCTTTTGACAGAACAATACATACAAGAACATTTTGTATTTAAAAAAATCCACAGACATGTCTCACTGTTACATTACTGACTGGCAATAAAGTGTTTGACTGAGTTCAGTTTTACTCTGCTTATGGAAATATTCCAGCAATATACACAGCAAGGTATCTGCGTCTTTGGTGTGATGAGTGAACACTTTAACTACTAGGTAAGATCACTGATAAAGGTTTCTGTTTGGCAATAAAAGACAATATAAATCATTAGTACTGAAGCCAAAAATCTAACCACAAGAATGCACCTTTTGTAAGCAAACATGAAAGCCTTCGTTAAATTGTTGTCCATTCAACAAGACATAGGCAGGCAACACAGACAATTACCACCTGGTTCTTCAGAGGTTATTGAACTCTATGCACCAGCTAGATCTTCAGTTACTAACTCAACCGTATGCTGACCACCAACAAAATCCATTTCAACTTCTTATTTTAGATGTGTACTTTAACAGAACCTGTTGTAACATGAAGAAAGGTATTTCAACACCAACGACTTCAAATTACCCAACTAAGAATAGACAAGAAAGGCATCAATTAGGTGTCCATGAATTATAGATGATGAATGCAGATAACAATAGAAACCGCATTTTCCTGTGACCTGCCCCAGTGTCTTCAATGCTTGGTTGTCTGGCAGGGCTGTCATTCTTGCAAAGCAGACCAAATTATGCATAGCTTAACAGATCAAGACACTAAACCTGCTGGGGTGTGAATAATGTATTTATGTGAAGATGTCAATCCATGACAGCAAAGTAACAGATATACATAAGCTTTGGATTTGTTACCACCACTGGATTATCCAGTAGCCGTATAGAGAACCTTTAGCAATACATTTCCATTTGTTTTAATCTTCCTTTCTCTACCTATCAAATGTCTTCGTTACATTCATGAATTCCACTGTCTCTGACCATGTTTTATCCTTAAAAAGTCTCCCCACCACTGTATGTCCCCTATAATTGTGTCACTATCAATTCGTGAAGATTTGGTTTAGAATTGATCGATAGTAACCATTCAGCTTGTCCATTTCACTTTATGCATTTACATTTAACTTTTCATATTTCATTTATTTCCTATTTAACGATGGATAAATCATAGCGATTTATGTTCACTATTGACATGACTGGGGATAGTTTTTTTTCACCATTTTTCATTGAAAGTTCAGTCTTTAGTGCAGACACTTTCTGCAGCAGAGTTGCCGATATTCTCCAGTTCTTGAATGGACCAACCCTTATCAGCAGCTTTCCCGACTGACGGCTTCATTACCAGCAGTCACATCCTGACTATCCCTTTTACATTGTTTGGGAGGAACAATCAATAAACTTTGCCCTTCCGAAGCTTTCCCTTTGCAGACATGACAAGCAGATATCCATATGCATATGTGACAAAGATAAATTCTATAAAAAGACTGCAAAATGAAAGCTAAAATGGTCAGTTGAGACCAAAAGTATTAATGAACCTATCAAAAATGTAATAAACTAAACCCTTTACATAAATGATGAATGCATTCCAACAGCTATATTGAGTTCATTTCTGATTTTGACAAAGATTCTTGAAACTTCAGATTTTCAGACACTTTCACAGACTCTCACCTGAACTATATCTGCAGGTACTTGTTGTCAATAAAGATTGATACTGCACAATACACATAACCATAAGCATAACAAACCATCTTCAGATGCTAGAAACAAGCCAATCAACTGATTCAAATCTGTTAACATATGTTGGTATCAGGATTCCCCGACCTGGACATTTATTTAGACATTTTCTGTTAGCTGAAAGACTGAAACTTTTCGAGGGATTATTCTCTTCCTTCTAAAGTCTTGTAATTACAAGAGTAACTACCCCCAACTGAACTGTGATCATTTCAATCAGGACATCTAACTCTGGAGCCTTCTGTTTATTCCCTTTGATGTGAACTACAAGACAAAGTGTTACAAAAATCTACAAGGCCTGATTTCTCAAAGCAAACTTAAGTCTGAGTTTTTACTCCAACTTGAGAAAACACAAGTAAAATGCATTTCCCAGAATGAACTGATATTGATACCAAACTTAAAGATGGTAGACAATTTGAGTAGGTGTATAACTTTCTTAAGTTTTTTGGTCCTTTTTATTTTGAAAATGCAGTTGAGTGAAAAATTCATTTGTTTCAAATTGTCAAAACTCAGCTTGAAACCTGAGTCAAAACTTTAGTTTGTTTTTGAGCCTAAGTCAGTATAAGTTCAGATTGCTATGAACCTGAAATGTGACTGGATTCCGCATGACAGAATCAGATCCGATAGGCTATTTAGTCACTTTTCTCAGATACATTCAAAATTGCTTAATTACATATGTATGCATGAAATAAGCCCCAACCCCAGCCAGATATCAGGGTTGGGATCTTCAAAATGTTACCAGCCCCAAATGGATTTAACCAGACCAGACATCCAAAGAATATAACTGAAGCAAGTGTTCTAAAATTTTGACCAATGGGCTGGCTAGGTGTAAATTTGTCCGTCAGAAATCTAGCATATATCAGGCAGTCAGATGGACCTTATTCCATACATTGCTACATATGGGTCATAATGTTTGTAATGTATGTGAAACCCAACTTGTGGAATAGGCTGAGAGTTCCCAACAACACACTGCCCATGACAAACTGCCTGTTATTTCAGTTCATAATCACAAAGAGCCTGGTTTAAACACTGACATGCATTCAAGAATATGTTAGTTGAAGTCAGCTTGTTTGTCGTCAGACAGCCAAACACATGAATGAGCACAAGATAAACAGAGACCATATGTCAATATTGGTCTGCACAATCACACAACCCTGCAATCCCAATCTATAAGCATACTACATGGATCCCAGCTGAAGATATTGCCAGTGTTGGCTCCCACAATGCACCAGTAAGGAGAGCCTAAATTACCATCACTAAAGGCCTATGTAAACTTGTAATCAAAAACATCTCCCTAAACAACTTGCACACTAATGTCTGACCTTCAATCACATCAACATGCGTTGTGTGTTATTTTAAAACATACACCTGTGAGTTGGCTACCTTTTACACCTTCACCTGCACAGCCGCTCACGTCAACAGCTAGATCCTGCGTGACGACTTTCAATGGTGAAAGTATTGAACTGCTTCTAATTACGATGTACTGAAGTCTATTTTTGTGTTTGATTGGACTCGTTTCACACACAAAATGTAATGCACATCAATGATCAGGTGTATTTGGAAGACAACTGTTTATAGAAAAAAGAGGACATATTTCATGTCACGATCAAGAATCTTATTCTTTTCGCAGCTGCAAACTTTTCCTGGATTTATGAATATACTACCCTAGGGCTAATTTCACGAAGCAACCTTTACTAAGGTTAACCTTATCTCCCATTCTTTAACAATGCACTGACGTTAGCTTAGTGACTTACGATCACCTTAGCACTTTGAGAAACTAGGCCCCAAGTGACTCTAACTCTGTACAGTGGTGAATCTAGAGAATGCCCATGATGCAAAAGAACACAGAAATGTAAAATGTGCTCAAAATGTTCCCATCAGTCATCTGTAAATGTAAACTAAGTGCTCATAGTTTTTAGTTTATCAGTATTTCTGTGACACCACGTCTCCGAGACAAAAGCCTACAATGCAGATTATTTATCACTTTTAGCTGTTGAATCACATCATATTAAGAGTTTTAAATCCTTGTCTTTTATATAAACTATTTGTTTGTTATTCAATAGTCTCACATGATTTGGTTTTGTGTCCCCTGATTTTGCAACACAAGATACAAAGACACTTGAGTCCGAGAATCCTCAACACCTAACTCCTAGATCGACAATGTCTGTGTACATGATATTCTTTTTCTTTCCTGTACTACTTTGACACACACTATACATAAATTACAATTATAAATTAGGGAGCTTGAACTTTTCAATTTGGATAGAAAGTAAACCTTTCCAAAGACGGACATCTTACGAATGCACCACCATTTCTCTTTATCACCACCTCTAAGCATAACCTCCGCAATGCAGTAGCCCAATACACATCTAAGGGGTGCCATTCAAGATTTTGACAGTTTTTGGAGGTCAATAAATTACTATAGACCATGAAGTTTGACAATCATCTTGCATCACTCAGTTTTATAGTTTGTTTTTGGCTGTGTTTTTTTGCTGTTTGAAAATTTCACTTCATACTCCAATCATCTTTCAGAAACAATTACCGTACAAACAACTATGGTCTGAAAGAAATGTGCGGTGATGCTTTCTCAAAACATTCATTACTATCAAATCAACACTGACTCAGATACATATCCCAATTTTTGAGTGAGTGAGTGAGTGGGCGAGCGAGTTCAAGCTGCTTTTAGAAACATTCCAACAATATCTTAACAGGGGACACAAGAAATGCACTTCACACATTGTACTCGTGGGGAGCTGAATTAAGGTATTAGGCATGAAGAGCGAACGCCAACACACTGCCCAATAAAGTTGTAGAATCTCTACTAAAACTGCATAATCCCAAATATAACAAATCTTACATAATATAGTCTAGTTAATCAATCATCTCAAACTATTTTTTATGTGGTAGTATATCAATAAACAGCTATTTTTGATTGCGTCCCGAGATCTAATATCACAGAAGACTTCAATGACCAAGAGTCACCTTAATATTGAATACAATGAGTAGTTTATCATAGATCTGAATTGGCGGATTCAGTGTTAACGAATGGTGTTTCACAATAACAGGACATTGGGTCCTGTTAGTTTCAGATGTCTGTCTGACCCAGTGAAAATTCACAGGACCCACAGAATAAAATTAAACACACATTTCAGATTTAACATTTCTCATTATTGGCTTTGAAATTATTAACATTATATAACGACAAACATTATAAACATAAATTTAGAAACAGTGAACAAGTGTCACATGCCACAAATAACAACTTCAGACAAAAGTTATTGTGACATATTCAGTCAGACACTGGGGCCAGCAGGTCGGGGACTTCTGTCTGACCATTGGCAAATCTGCCGGATTTGTCAGAGGGTCAGACACTATTCGTGAACACTGCGGATTACTGTTTCATTTTGAGATAAAGGTTGGATGGTTCATCAGTTAAATTATTCACACTGGAAAGCTGGCAACATTTAATCAATACCTGCTTAGTAAACTGTTCTACTGAGCAACATTCATTACAGATTCAGAACATGCATTAGTACTACATGGAAACATCTCCACTCACTTAATATTTTATCACTTGGAAATAGTCTTGCTAGAAGTAAGAGACATTTTGTTTACATAATGTCTGATAACAGAAATATTGTACTTCACTAATCTTTTTGTGATTGAATAAGTCAGCCCTAGAGTTGTATAATATAAGGACAATGAATTTCAAGTTCAGATCTAACCACTAAGATATGATGAAAACATAACATGGTAATATTAAAATTCAAACTGTACTGTATTAACACCAGTGTTGTCAAAACCATATAAACTGATATGGTTAGCAAACATTGGACAACCTACCTGTAGAGTTAGTTCTTCTAGCTGAGATGCGTAAAAGGGAGGGAACTGCTGTGGGTCGGCCAAGTTGACCCGCACTCTGCGAGCTTAGGAGGGGCCTGTCATGCCGAACTGAAATACAAGACAAAAATAATACAATGAATGAATATATGATATGCTCATCAATGTTTGCACACACAGGTTTAGTTGGTGGGACCACAGTCCTCATCCCTTTCTTCGTGATCTTCTCTGGCTACTGCATATTTGGTACTGTGTTTTACTGTTCTTTCTACACAGACCCTGAAACAAATATAGCCAAGAAAGCCCATGCAAGTCTAGAATATGAGGGAAGTCTAGATTACCACAGTGTTAGACGTTTTCATAATATTCTATGCCTGTAATGTAGGAACCATTTTTTCTGTAAAATATGTTCAGAGACTAGACAATAATCTGATCAACTTGAACCTTGGGCTAGATGTTCTGAAATGATGACTCAAATCTACAGATCTGCTTAGAAAGGTTTCTGAGATGCATGATAAATTACAAGTGCATCATTGATGTACATTTTGTATTTTAACTGTGAAAAAAATATCAGTGCATTAAGTAGTGACAAATTTATGTTTTTCATAAGCTGACAGAGATATAGTAGAAAAAGATTCAGAAAGCAGCCTTTTGACAAGTTCAAAATGAGTAAGCTGATACACCAATGTAAAACTCTCTGGAAAAAAAGAATAGATATTTATGATTGTTGCATAAGAAAATGTATCTTGATGATGACTAGAACTTTTTCCACCCATCAAAAATATGTGTGACGTGGCATACATGTTGACCAACACCTTGTGTAAAGCTAATCACTTGCACCAAGGGACCCCAAGGCCACAATGAGGTCAACCCTCTAGGAACCTGGTTGAGTAACAATGGAGAGGGTGTGACACTGTTAGATAGCTTTGTAGGGGTTGGTGTAGTGGCTGCTGACAAAAAGGTGTGAACTGCACCAGTTGTTGCAAGTCAGTGTGATCAAGGAACTCCACACACACAGAAATGTGTCTCCCCAGTTAAAATGCTCCAGCATCTTCACACACCCAAACCATTTCCACTGATGCTACCCCACAGCTATTACTGCTCACGGGAATCAAATACTTTATGTCAGCACTTGCCTATACAATGACAACATAAAAGATTATGGTTAAAATTGAAAGATACCTATATGTGTGAAGGATACAATTTATGTTGGGAACAAAACTCCATGTGAATCTCCAATACTGTGTGTTTGATAATTTGTCAATGACGTTTGTTGTAAGTTGGTCACAGGTCACGAGGGGGCATGTTAATTTTGAACTGTTCAAGGCATGGGTATCAGATTGTACACTTTAGCCAACCTGTGTGAATCAAATGAATTGTAAATTGCATCTTGCTGTTTTCCCCCGGAGGTATAGTCTTAGTAAATTCGCTGTGGTGTAATTCCCCTCCTTAAAAATTTATTTACTGGATTGAGAGACAAACTTCATCGTACCCATTGCTAAAAATTGCCAACGACACAAGAAAAACAAATTTAGAGTTATCACCCTTTCATCAATTTGCATTTGCAAAACATCGTTAATTTCTGTGCATCATGTGTTATTCAATGTTATATGAGATAAAGAAGTACTACCATGAAGTACCAAATGAGTTGCCATTGGCAGCAGGGTACATTGAAAATAATAGAAAAGTGCTTAGCCAAACAGAAAACAACATTTATGTGTGAGGTGAGATGATTTTGAAATTTTCAATGATCATGTCGATCAAACATGCAGATTACTTGTGTAAGATTCATTAAGCTCATGATACACGAATTGATCAAGTAATTAATTTAATAACTACACACTCTTGCAAATCATTCTATGGAGGATTTCTCTTTGTCACTGATGTATAGACTTATTTTTAAATTCATACTTTGTACCAAAAACCTTTGACAGGTACAGTTACACCTATCACACTTCCTTCTAAATACATCATGTTAAATACACAATGAACTCCGACATTTTCCCCTCCTCTGTGAAATATAATACAAACTCCCACCATTCCACAAGTCCTCCAAAGGAAACAGAGATATCTAATACCTTGGAAATTCAATTGGTTGTGATCTGGCTCAGTTTCAAAAGTCCAGTAGTGCCAGATGATTAAGTCCCTTATGAGATTACCAGCAGTTTGAAAGTCTTGATAGTTTATAGCCTTTTGAGTACTGTGTTGACATATTGTAGAGTATCAAGTGAACTCCTCCATTTTTGATTGTTATGTAGCTATCTTAACATTTCAACCTTCTTTGTACGCTTGGAGGTTAACTTGCCGAAAGCATCCAGTGGGAGCAATAGATGTAGGTGGTCTCGCCACTGCGTATCCAGTGCAAGCTCATCACTAAATCATACAGGGTTAATACAGTCCATTTCAATCAGTCAAGTGTTTGAGAATCAATATTTCCATATGTTTTATATATGTCCTAAATTCATTCGGACTCAAATAATGACTATGATAGCTGAATCCTAGATATGATCGTGCATGTAGGCTCCATACAGAACTTCAAACATCAGTATGCAAATGTTATACTATGCCTCCCACAGCCATGCTGCCAGTTCACAAGAACGCCATTTCAAGATGCCATGGCCAGACTAATATTGGCAAGAGTGTACTTTAATTGTCAGCATTTCCTTAGTGAAAGCCTCTCGCAGCACTTGTACACAGATTACTTCCACTGAGATTAAATGGTCCAGATAAACATGCTTAAGGGCCTTTTAACATGCAGGAGTTCCCTACCACATGATCCCTCCCTCTTCTTCACAAATGGTGAAATGGTGCTGAGGACACTGCTTGTGTTTTATTGACAAGAAGTGTCTGACAATCAATTCTCACATCATTAGTGTTTTACGGAGACTGGCTAGACAGGGAGCCTCTAGGGGCTGCTTCCTGTAGAAAGGCTGCTACACAACTAAAAGGGAGGTAATTCCCAGCTCATTGCCTGCTTAAATTTACAACTCCAAATGTTTCAATTTACTGTAACAGTCTCAATCTACAAGTATATCAATGCACTGAAGGTTTGCGTCTGACAATACAATACATTATCAGCATGTGATAAGCATTCCCATGCTTCAACTGACCTTTCACTTCTGCTTCAGTTTTCAGAAAGTTGTATTTCTGATGACATTTTGCAACCACTGTCCTGTCTATCATGTCACATTAAGTGCCTGTCCATTATGGGACAAATGCTAAATCGTGTATTAGATTTAGAAACCGTTGCTATTAGAAAGAGCCTATCAAACACAAATTAGTGGACAGTAATGATTTTATGATGATAGGCAAGTTTTTTGTAACACTCCATCCTTTAGTACCATGTCTTTGGGCTGGACACACAACAGATCTTGAAGAGAAGAGGGAGTTACTGGGGACACCATCTATGAAAGTTTCACTTGACTGTTGTAGATTACGAGATACATGTAATCAAGGCCCACTCCTACAGTAAATGATAATGATCTTGACCAGCTTTACCTTCAATTACAAGTTTCATCCCACAACGATAATAACACCATTATAAAGTAACATACATTATGAGTGGCTGACTTTGGTTTAATATTACTTGGAGCCATTATTGTCAGTTTTAATGTGGGATAAAATTCATTTGTGCAATCCTTCAATATTTACTACCACCAGTATGAAGGAAGGTATTGTGCTATCAGTCCACAAACAAGATCTATGATGGATATGCAGATTGAGGAATCTTAGATAACTTGGCTGCCAAGTAGTGTCGTACATCTTCATTGTACAGAGTAAGGAGTTCTTCTGAAGTTGAAGTTTTCTTTAGGTTTTCATTTTCTCTCCACAATGGAAATCAGAATTTTTTCAGCTCCTCACATGAACTGCAGAAAACAACAGGCTGCACATCTGACAGCTTCACTGATTGTTCAGCAAAACCACATACCATTCAGCTTGTTGCACTACACGTATATATACAGCGATTGCATCAACACCTTCACAGTTAGCCCTAATCTCTCGTACAGACCTTGAAGCAAATATAACCAAGACAGCCCACACAAGTCTAGAAAATGTGGCAAGTCTAGAGTCCCATACCGCCATTAATTATACTACTTCTAGATTTCTACAGCTCTGAAAATGAAGAAAGTCTCAGGGACTGTTTCCATTTCATTTTAGTTTCTTTTATTATGAACTTTTTTCAGTACAATATACTCATTTCTGAGACTAGTTGTTAGTCTAAGTTAGCCCAAAGTCCCCTCTAATTATGAAACCCAATCTGTGCCTGGGTCCATGTGCCCTTTCCCTGTAGCTACGGGAGGCTCCTCCCTGCATTCGCCACATGCCTCTATTACACTGACAATGTGGGCCATGCAGGCTGCTACAGATGAAGGCTGGATGTTCCACTCCTTTATACCTGACACAATACTTTACTAAGTTACTCTCCACCTAGCATAAGGTGGAACTATTGTAAAACTATCACTATCAGTCAGACTGAATGATTTGTTGTCAGCACAGGCACCATAGATATGTACCCTAGGTATGTTTCTATAAGTTACAAATGTACCCTAAACAAAGACAAAATACAGAAACGTATCCGGTACCCTAAATAACGGATAAGTCCATATTCTGCTCCTCAAAAAAGAAACTGTATGTAGTTATTCTCTGTCAACTGATTGCAAGTGGTATTGTGCATCATGAAATATCCCACAGTTTGTTATAAAACACAGCTGAATGCATGTAATACAACAGAATGACAGTTCCAGTCGAGAAAAAGGCACAAAGCAGAATAGGCTTGTCATAGGGTACTATTCTGTGGTCATATTTTGGTTAGGTTAAGTTCCTGTATTCAGAAACATTCTTTGTGTGAACATCTGTAGAACCTAAGCTGACAATTGGAGCATTACCCAGTAGGTGGTGAAACAATAGAGATGATTTCAGGTTCTCAGGGCTAGACAACCCATTACTAAATACAACTGCTACCCACGACTAGACGTACTTATACTTTGACTTTCCCAAGGTCACGATACAAACTTTTATGTGTCGATTTCTTTGTTTGTTGCTTATACGTTACAATCATCAATACTTTTATCCACCCACTGCTGATGACCCTAATCTAAGACTAAACAAGTACCACACAAGACATCTCCCTGCTGAAGAACCTCTTCCTGCACCCATCAGTCACTGTCAAATGTTTCCAAGCTATCCTTTACACAATGCCAATGGAATCACCATCCTTCCATTCATGTCTACTCATGATTATCCATCAGATTGAACCCATACTTGTAAAAGCCAGTGTTGTTGGGATTAAGCTTGAATGAATGTTTCTCATGCTTACAATAATGAAACATACAACATAATCATGACAACAGTCTACACCATGGCAGCAACACACTGTCATGTCCCCACCTGAACATTTCCACAATGGATAATGGTGCGATATTGCACCTGCTGCCTGTCATGATAATTGGATACTCTGTTGGGCACACCACACTCTATTTAGGTGGTGCGGTCTCTTCAAATAGCAGAATAATCTCCCTGAAGGTGTTTTCAATGCACTCACATCAAAGCAGGCACATCTAAATTACATCGTGATCTATCATTCTATAAAAGTAACGGTGAGTATTTTAAGAAACACTGAGCTTGTTCATGAACTCAAGGTTTCTGATCTAAAACATTCCATTTTGAAAAGAACATGCTGAAACAAATGAAACTAAAATAAAGATAATTGTAACTTGTTTTGATCACTCAAATTAGAAAATGGAGTTATTTCTAAATTTGGATGTAAAAAGATTATCAATAATTAAAATGCAATACAACAAATACTTCTTGCCTTACATTATCTTGAGGCATAAGTTTTCTTCATTAAATGCTTATTAAAATAGAGAATCTTTGAAAGTCACTCCACAAAAAGAGCCTAAAACATTCCTAATTAGTTTTACTAAATCATCATTTGTCTATATCCCCTCCACCCCCTGACCCCATCCCCACCAAAAACAGAACTTTCCCTAAAATGGTCAAGATCCTAAACTCCTCTTGTTTTGAATAGAGCAGGAAAAAAACTGACGAAGCATCAGAGAGTCTACCAAGGAACAAAATCTAAGAAGCCAACAGAAATTGGGATCACTGCCAACTTACTTAAAATGCTGCAGTAAATAAGACATCATTCATCTTGTCATGATGATCATGTAACTGATAGACATCTGGGTGTGTTTTAATATTCATGAGACATGTAAGCCAAGCTGCTTCAACTCTGTGTTCTGTCATGCTAAATTACTGGGGTCTGAACACATTCAGATACCTTATCTAAACCTGCCATGACAAAAGCTAATCTTCCTAGCTTCAACAAACAAACAGTCATGTACAAACTGGTAGATGACGCTGGCAGAGGACAATATCTAACTTCCATGATACCCAATACCCTGCTGAAAGTAATATATAAGTGTAGCGTGACAATGACAGGTCACCATATATCAGGGCAACATCAGGTGCAAGACAAACAAATATATTGGGTCTACAATCATGGAACAGTGTACAAGCACACAAATTGTTTTTCATTTGGGTTGGGTTTTGAAAAGAACACGCAAAACCATCTGAAAGTCTACCGTGTTTGCGAGATGGAAGAATCACGTCTTGAATAATGTCAGGCACGAGATCATTGAACATGTGAAATAGTTATTTTACTATCAAGACAGCTGGAGTAATTTACAGTATATAATGCAGTGTATATGCAGTATAAGCAGTTTTATTTCAGAGTAACCTGTCCGTTCACATGTGTTAACAAGACAGCATGTGCCTTAGTTTGAAAGTTTCACAGGACTAGATTTCCTTTGTGCTTAGAAACAAAAAAAATTCTTTGTGTTGCTTATGAACATGAAGAAGCAAAAGACTATTTCATACATTCTTATGCTAACAAGTTTTCAAAAACACTTACTTACTCTCCTTCTTGGTGAATAAATCCAAATGGCTAAGATGGTAATGTTTGAAGATCATGATTGAAAGTACCCCAACCATATGGATCATTGCTTATGAGTTAGTGAGAGAGTGGGTTGTGTTTTATACTGCTTTTAGCAATGTTCCAGCAATATCATGGCAGGGGGGCAGCAGAAAAGGACTTCACACATTGTATCCATGTAGGAAATCAAATCTGTGCCTTTGTTGTAATGAACTAACGGTATAACCAGCAGGCTCTTCCACTGACCTTCATGGTAATGATTTGGATATTGTCTGGTCCAATAGACTTCAATATTACAGGCTGTTGTCATGTGACATTGTTGAGTGGTCAGCAGTACTCTATTGTATGAAAAGGAATCAGGAACTACAGTCATGAGGAAAACATTGTCACCAAACAATGCTTATCTCTTAAATATCCTGTTGAATGAATACCATATCTACAGTTGACCATATATGTATATGTATATGGAGCTGGTTTCATTTGCCACGTGTCATGACAGGTTGTGTCATTTGTGTCATTTACAGATACCAGACCAATACATGGTACAGATGTTCGATCAATGCTATACTACCATGACAGAACAAGGCTACACAAGCATGTCAGAACATCCATAATTGATAATTTTTTTGAGTGACAATCAGCTTGATTAATGAAAAATACATTATCTTAGTTGAGTTTGGTTTAGTTCTGCTACAATTAAACGTGCCATTTCTGTAAACTAGACTTTGAACAAAGCATGACAATACCTTACCAGTCATCAAGTCTTAAAGCCCTTAAAATTTGAAATCTGTACCCAGAACCATCCTGCACCCATAAAGCAAGATGTACCCATGTCAGCCCTGAATCCAGAAAGATCACATGCCTTCCAAGCTTTCTTGCCTTCATACTCATTATCCACAAACATAATCCTTCATTCAAACATGTACTCATGTCCTTCCTGCAAGTACATCAATCATACATCCACACAAGCCATGCCTCATTGCCTATCCTGAACCCATATCCTTCAAGCATCCACAGCAATTCTGCACTAGTGCCTAGAAACCAAACAGGTAATTTCTTGCAACCATCAGTTCACCAAAGATTGTCACCAAGTTTTCACACCAAAGTGCTTTCTGTCCTCGCAGGCTGTAATGACATAATTGGAGGGATGGACATTCAACCCACTTCTGTATTTAAACAATGAGTCCTAATTAATACCTGTTTTCATTTGTCCTCTGGGCTGGCATTTCTGAAACCTGAGCAATGACCTTGATGTAATGAACCAAACTCAGAACAACTGCCAAACATGACCTTGGATAATCCTCATTTACGTAAAATATGACTAATTCAAGTCTGCTATCAGCATTTGATCCATATTATGCCACTGATAACAAAGCAGCTTTGACAGCAAGTTGTTTTGAAGGAACAGAAAAGACTTTGCAGAAGAATGTGAACTCAAGAAGGAAATGTAAAATGGTCACAACTGCTCTAACTTGTATATAGAGTATAATGATCGTGAGTACAGAAGGGACAAATATCATTGCCAGAATTCTTTCTAGAACAGACCTTTGTAGCAGCTGAATAACACAAGACATATTACCCACATGTGGTCACATATAATGGCACATGGCTTTCAGTCCACAACTACCAAAACATATATATTTTGCATGATCATGCTCTACTTGCCAGCTTGTTTACAATGGAAATGGATGCTGTGCATGTATGTCAAGCTCTATCCCAAGCATTCATTAACTTGCTGACTAGAGAGCAGGGAAGGCAAAGAGATAGTAGGCAGCTTTGCAGATTGCAGCACCCATCAGTATTACTGATAAAAACTACCACTGGCTATGCTAACATTAGAATCTCTCTCGAATAATGGATTTGACAATTCTAATTTTTCTCAGCTATAAAACAGATGGCAATGTGGCTTTTGAATTCAAACTTTCTCAAAGAACACTATCAAATCAAAGACACCCATTCATGATTCTGACAGTCAGGGAAATAACTTTAAAGAATCCCCAAGCTGTTAATCAAGTCAGCCTGTCTTGGAATGATCATTTATTGTCTGTTCTCCTTAGCTTCATTATTAAACACTCTCCAACTGCACTAGCAATGACACTTCCAGCAACTACTAGAACCCTGCATCACAGGATTGACTTCAGTTGCAACTTACTGGAAATATTCAATAAATGGAAGGTGAAATTATGTCATTATTAAGACAGCAATGTACTGTTGCTGCATGATACATATTTGTGTAGCTGGGTTGCCTTATGAAACAGTTGAAATAATGCTTGACACATTACCATTACAACATAAATGGTTTTCCAGTAATACGAACAAGAATCTGCAGAGAAACAACAAACAGATGAGTAAGTATATCTATCCAGTCATATTGGCTTGAAAATTCCTACGCAGCCTCTCTTTTAGATTCTAGTGTTTAACAATCCATATATATTCTAGATCATATATGGAATTACTCAATTAGCTTGTTCAGCTTACTCACCCTTTCAGAAACCTGTTTTATGATCAAGATATAGTCTACATTCTGTATTGAACAATGCTTGTTCTACCTACTCACACTTTCAGAAACCGTATTTTACAATCCAAACATATTCTATATACAGAGGATACTAAACGACCTTCCGAGAGAGAGAGAGAGAGAGAGAGAGAGAGAGAGAGAGAGAGAGAGAGAGAGAGAGTGTTTGATACTAATAAATCTTTCATGAGTTTAATGAATATGTTATTTCACGGAAGTGAGTACAGGATTCTGTATATTACTCTCCAACATAAATTGAAACTGCCAACAGTGTGATGACTCTCCAATGAAAATGCTTGTTTGACCTATTCCCCTTCTCATAAACCTGTGTTTTACAGTCCAAATATATTTTTGATCATGTATGCTTATTTCACCTACTCACTCTCTCAGACACCTGTGTTTTACAATCCAAATATGTTCTACATAAGGTGAGTGAGTGAGTTTAGTTTATGCTGGTTTCAACAATATTCCAGCAATATCACGGCAGGGGACACCAGAAAATGGGCTTCACACATTGTACCCATATGGGAAATCAAACGCAGATCTTCGGCGTAACAAGCGGACACTTTAACCACTCGGCTACCCCACCGCCCTTTCTACATCGTGTATGGAACAATGCTTGTTTTACCTACTCACCCTCTCGGACACCAGCGTTTTACAATCTGTTTAAATGTTATAGCACGTACATAAAATGTGTTTCACAACGACCCCAGTAAGAGTAACAATGTGGTTCATCTAGATCAGAGAAGCATTGTAGCAGCAACACCTATTGTCTATTCAACTCCAATATTGCTGACCTTGGTTTATTGGTATCCTTTAGAGCCCAATGCGCAGGATTGTAACATCGAAAATATTGATTAAAATGTCAATATTTTATCATAACAGATCTCAAATGCTTACACATGACAATGTAATTATCAGAAATACTGCAGCAAGAGAAATTACTGGCATCGAATTTTATTTTTTTTCAAGTGTACCTCATGGGCACTCTCATGATAATTTAAGTGTGCCATTTCATTTTCAGGTGTGCCATAGTCTATACAACTGAACTTCAAACCATGACTTTAAGTGAATGTTAAAGTTGTAATTGTAATATTAACTAATAAATCATGAGTAATGAAACAATACTTGGCATGTATTTTTGTTTATTTACTAACCTCAAAATTTGAAAAAAAAAACCCACTGATGATTAGCTGGCTGTCTGACTTGTACACTTTATCATCAGTCATTGTTCATAATGTCACTGTAAATCATGAAAGATAATAACAGCGAAAACATACTTTAATGCACTTTCGCAAACAAATCAAGTGTGCCAGAACAGCACGCAGATAAGAATTTAACAATACCATTTGAATCTTAGTCATGTCATTGGTACAGTGGCACTAATGATTTCAAAAGTGTGAAAATATCACTAGTCTGGGTCTATTTAAATGCTTTAATTTCATTGTGAATTAATTTTCATAATTCTGAAAATATCATTAATCTTCACAATTTGGCATAGTCTGGGACTAACTCAGTCTAACAATAAAATACTGTCATTTAAAATCGATATACAATAAGACTGACATGACAAACACGATAAAATTAATCACCATCTTGACGTACTGTTTATTGTTGAAAATCGTCAAAAAATAATTCCATGAACAGGAATGTATCTGCAAGAAACTTCTTGAGAGAAAATAACATATTTTGAGGTCTTACTGCATCTTTATGGAGACTTCTAATTCTACTGTCACCAAAGGATGAGTATGACTTCAGAAGCAATTCTTTAGCCAAGACCAACTGGCTGGTGAGCTTAGTGATCTATAAGCTAGTGGATCTGTCACAAGACTGCTCCTCTTCCTTTGGCTGGGACAAAGTGAGTGTATGTGTATGTGCTAGCTAGTGGTTGTGTGGTGTTACTGATATCACTATATATCACTACCATTCCTCTGATGATGGAGCACCCCTATACCTGACCAAACCACAAATACCTAATCACATCATACTTCTCTTGTGGACATGACAGCTCCTGCTCTAAAATTGTCTTGCATGCCTTTCATCACTGACTTTGCGGATCATGCTGAACGAACCCTAGTTTGACCATCAAATGTAGTTGTCCTAAGTTCTGGGACATTCTGTGCATGTTTATTACAAAAAGGGCAGGGCTAATTTCCTTGAATGAAAGTATCTGCTACAAAACTTCTACTCATAGCTGGGACATGAATCAAACAAGTTATCATTTGACTACAATCTAAAAATTCCAGAGATGCATTATTAAGATGCTTCACTTGGTGTTTTAACTGAATTGTGTACAGAGTCAACAAACCACATCCTTGTTCTTTTCAAGCATTGAACACTTCTGTTACTGCAAAACTCAGCAGTAAAAAAAATTACATTTTCATTAAAAGTGCAGGTTTATTAGGCTGAAGTTTATTAGATTTTCATCCATGTTCTTCAATTGAACTAGATCTGGAAGACAGTTTGTCATGTTAATAGATTGATAAACTGTTGATGGATCTTGTTCACTTGGAATGTTTGGTGGTAATGATGTAAGCGGAGATGAAATTTTAATAATATTAATGGAACAAATTGTCATTTAACAAAATATCAAACTGATTATCTCATACAGACAGAACATGTATAAACATTGACAGACATCAGCAAAACAAACATCATTTTAATCGAATAGCTTCGGTTTCCTTGTTACTTAAGGTATTAATAGAACAGTTGGTCGTTTACAGTCACACTTACATTCTTTAATGCATAGAGTCTCACCTGCACTGATCTGGCGATAATTAGCTGTGTTTCGTCCAGTCCTGGGGGAGCCATGGCTCCGTGTTCGCATATGCTCTTGGTACCACAGGTCAAGGTCATCAATCGTATGCTTTAATTTCATTGTGAAATCCGAATTACTCCCAGAATTTACACCACATCCAAAGACATCAGCACTCCAGCATTCCTTCTTGTCTGTGAAGCTAACTGCGTGGCACCTTACACAGAGTTGTATGGGCAATAGCAGACGAGACAACTATGAACCATATATTCTTCAAAAGTTTCACTGAAATATATTCATGGTGACTCCTGCTGCAGAGGTAAGAATATCCCAGTCTTGGATGTCAGTCTTCTTCAAGTCTATTGTCTCAGACCTGATTTACAATCTATAGGTAAATGTTAAGGAGCGCACATTCATATTGACAGGAGTCTACTTACTCTGAGAAACTCAAATAAAACAGATACCAGAGAGGTGCTCAAACGCTTTGGGTGTGTGAATGTTTTGACACTCATGACAGCTGTGGCATCAACATAACTAAAAAACAATGATCTTATTTGCCAATCACTGACATCGTCCCATATTTTATCAGAATTTTCCCACTTGGTATTTGCTGCTGGGCAATAACTCATTCACCTACATTAGCATCTGACGACCTTAAAAACAATGGAACTATAGTGGACATAAAAGTCAATATAATCACACAGTTTGTAAATGGTCCATTTGGATTTTCTTCATCGTCATGCCATTTGCGATGATCTCTGCACAAATCACTGTAAATGTCAATGATGCTATCTGAAATCAACTGTTTTAGTTTATCCTAAGTATCTGTTCTTGCGAAATCTGCTGATATTCCACATTTCGAATTCCAGAAATAAGAGGATAAGAGGGCATCAGGCAACAGAAACCAGAATGTGGATCTGTGAGAAACATGCGTCATAAAGGATGAGAAAAATGTGTTGTTTTGATGCAACAAGCTGATATACACTGATATAAATATGCTCTGGGAAGTGAGACTGCAGAATAACAACTGACACTGGGGAGTAATTAGTGAATAGCTTGAAGATAGCCACCAATGTGAGGGTGTCCTTCCAGTGTTCAGCTTGTTGATGAGTGAGTGGGTTTGCTTTTACACTGCTTTCAGCTATATTTCAACAATATCAAGGTGGTGAGACTTCTGATGACATCAAATAATGTCAATTGTTTGCCCATATCATGATTATTCAGATATAGAGTTTGATGATCTCATCTAGTGACTGTACACAATCCGACACCTTTATTACAGGCATCATAAAACCAAGTTTTGAATTTCAGTTATGATTCTCCTTGTCAACAATACTGTAGCTATAACTGTGACAATAACTGATGATTTGACAATCTAATATGAATGTCATATGAAAGCATTTTAACATTTTCCTTTTTATCTCAAAACATCCTATTAACATGTAGCACCTTGTAAGTTACCCTTCCATATGGTGTTGAGTAGCTGTCACAACAGTTTATAAACACATAACACCAAGAACGGCTCCAACACTAGGACCCGCTAGCCTCTGAGCTTCAGTCAGTCAACAAACTGTAAACAACCCCCACCAAACTGTCAACATCTTAACACTGGTAGGTAATTTCAAACATTTGGCCTTGTACATCAGTCAAACTGATGACAAGGAGAAGTATCTCTGCTATCTGCAGTTCAATCAGACAATCTGCAGTCAAGCTTTACTCCTACATCATCAAGCCATCTCTCTTGACACAGTTGACATTCTATGGCCGTGCACTGTCAGCGATGTGATCAACGGGAGCAGTAGATGCTCTGATTTTGTTCAAATTCATTCATAAAAACATGACACCAACTACTGACAAGTCATCAAGCAAGGGAAATATGCATGAAGGATGATCATAATGCCTTAACAATGCTGGGCTACTGTTTGCTGAATCATCACTGAAGATTATGGGGGAACTTAGGCAAGCCCCAGGGTTGTTTCTGAAATTTATCGCTTGCCTGGCAGAATCACTGAAGAATGTGAACACAAATATGAATGGCACCTGCACATTTGCTGAATTGATTGCCTGGAAAGTTGTGTCCATTGAGGGACAGCATGTTTGCTTAAGGCCTGAATCATGTCCAGGTAGCTGCTGATGAAGATGATGACTGTAACCCTGTAATGTATACTGTGACTCGATCATCCATATTCCTGACACACACGTCAGCGCCTTGTCTCGCATGAGGCGAAGGTAGTTACTGCATTTTTCTTACCTTCCTCTGGGCCATTTTGACATGTGTGTTATATGTTCAAGAGAGGTGAACTGCTTGTCTTTTCTTGAATTGAAATAAAAAAATATTTCCTGAATGAGTGACTCCTTCCATAAAACTTAAACTTGAAGCTTAGGGTCTGCTTTTGAAAAGTTCCTCAGCATTTTGTCAGGTAGATGTTTCCAGGTGTGACAAACGCATCTAATCATGTACAGGCTGGCTCACGGTAAAGCATGTCCTTACATCACACATGAGTGAGAGGAGCTTGTGAGTCAATATAGGCAAAGACTGGTGCAGACCTGAATGTCGTCCAAGCAAACTCAACACAGACCTTGAGACCCACTTGCACAATGAGACAGTGATGACACAGATGTTCAAATGGATCACATGCAATGTAGGTTCCACCAATGTTGACTAAGCACCTCTTCGGCAGACTTATACAACACTTCCTTCTTAATAATTACACGGTGACAACAAACAAATCAACACAATAAACATCTAGGATGCACCGTGCCACAAAATAATCCGCTTTTGCAGCATTTGCCTCAACCTTGATTTAAGAGCCTTAAAGGTCAGGGTGTGGTGATGGTCCATAGCTTTCCATGTAACTGTGTTGACAAGTCTTACACCAAGAGACAAAGCTGGTTACTATGAGGAGACGGGGACTACTGACTCACTGGGAGCAGCTTGTTCTTGTAAGCGGTGTAACAGGACACGGGGAAGGGCGGGCAGAATCTCCCAAATTCCTTCCTGCATCACTAATGCTCCAACATCATTGGTCAACTCAAGACAGTACTGATTTCTGAATTTAATCCTGACATGTTTGAGCTTATCCTATAAACTTTGTTCCTGGTTACAGCTTGTTACAGGACATATAACAAATAATATAGTTTTTAGTGTAAACAATAACCATTATAACTCCTGCTCATAACAGCATACATAAAAAAACCCAACATATTTTAAACTATGCCAGTCAAAAAGCAAATCAGCATAATATGTTGCATTAAACTTCACATATTTAATTTTGTTATTTTTCTTACTAGGCCACAGCTAAACTGCTATGCTGTTATCTGAGGATAGGTACCAAACAAGCTAAATATTGGGCAGATTACCAGAACGTTTCTTGTTTTCTTGTTGAGCATTACACGTGTCTGTATTTCATCTTTTAACATGTTCTCACACTTGAATGAAAATATTCTTTCAGATAGACTTCCAGCAAGGATCTAATCTTTTAAATACACACCAGCATACCTCAATAAGATGGTCACAATGAGAGCAAGCAGTGCTCATGGGCAACACAAGTCTTCCCTTCTGTGTCTCAACATAAACTATGTCATTCAAAAGGATGGTAATGCAAGGGCCATGTTTATTTTTGCAGATATGAATCACAGAGTTCTTGTGTCACCTGGGAAATATGCACTTTTGTTCTTCCCATTTTATCATCAATAAAATCTTCACGTAAACTCACACTGTGAGAAAAGTTTCTGATTAAACAAAATAAATCTTTGCTTATCACCAGTATGGCAGGTTTAAGTAAAGGAAAAGAAAAAAAATAACATGTACTTTGTGGTTACAATATCAAGGATAAAATTTCATAGAATTAGCATAATGTACACAACTGTAGCCATTCCTGTATAATCTATACCTTAGGGTATCACTTATAAATGAACAAGCTAAAACATTTATAAACTTCAGATACTGTGGATGAGTGAGTGATGAGGACACAAAGGGACAGAGTGAGCGAGTTTAGTTTTATTCTACAATATTCCACCAGTGTTGCTGTGGGGACACCAGAAATGGGCTTTCAATGAATAGGAATCAAACTTGGGTCTTCAGCGTGAGGAATGAACACCTTGAACACTAGGTTATGTCATCTCCCCTCCAGATGGACAGAGGGACCAAGATTAGATTAACACCACCGTGAACAGTTCTTTTTTTAAAGTCAAACCATGATATATGACTTTAATGTAGACAGAAATAACAGGTTAACAACCTGGATATTTAACACTGAGGTCAAAGTACTGAAATTCACATGTTATGGTACTGACAGATCTATACCAGCTGTCATCATCTGAGCCTCTGCCACTTGAAATATAGAAGCGAGCTAGCATGAAAACGTCTCTGATCACAAAAAGTGTTCATAATTAAGAACATAAGTCAAGGAAATCATGCCATAAACCTGATGTTAAAAAGTCAACTGTAAGGGATTTGTGATACTAAAGTCCACAAGAGCTTCCTAATGCTTGACTCTCACGATACTGGGAAGATGAAGATTTCAAAGCAATAAGGTCATTGTCCTAGAACTAGAGAAGTATATGAACAGCCACAACAGTGATAGCTTCTCCAGAAAGATGATAGTCAACATCTGCAGTTTCAGTCAGTACCTAGTAACTGTGTCAGTACAGCAGGTAAACCCAATACTGAGGCTATTCTGGCCAGGAGCATGTAACCATCATTGATCCTGACCTCTCATTGGCTCAGATGGAGGGCCATCAACCAGGGTAGTGTCACTATTCCCCTTCAGTCAGCCTCAACCACAGAGGTAGTACTGGTACCCAGATTCTCCCACATAGGACCATGAATTGTGTGTCACCATCATGAGGATCATTCATGAAAATGTTATGGGTATTGTGTTTCAGAACAACCAGGGGTTCAATTTTTTTTAAAAAGTGACTTGCAACAGGGCAAGTGACTTCAAGAAAGTAACTTGTACTAACTAATTTTCCACTTGCCTTGATTTTATGACACATTGTTTGATGTTAATGTTTATTGGACTATTTATCGAAGAGTGATAAATGTCAAAGCTCTAAATTACTATTATCGTGAAATGTAATCACTACATTATGAGCAGATATGAAATGAAATCCATGTTTATTTGCAGTTTGAAAACGTAAGTGGAAATTATCTAGTAGTCCACGGACAAGTTAACCATTATTTGATTGCCCGAAATGAAAACTGACTTGTCCTGGGTGTCGGGCAATGGGATTTTTTAACCCCTGACAACCCTTCATTCTTTTTTCTTATTTTGGTTTCAATATTCATTAGCAAAGAACTGGCTATCTGCATTCCAAAACATTGCATGAAAGAATACTGTATTCATTTTGAAATGATGAGTAATCCAAGTGAAAAATCAATAGCAAACTCCAGATTGACATATATAATTGGATAATTGAAGGAATGAGCAAATTTAATTTCCATTTCATTTTCGTCATTAGAACTGTCTCTTACCCCTATGCTTAACCAGAGAAAAAACATGGAATGTTATGCATACATTCACAGTGCATACTCTCACAAAAACATGATCAGTATGATCCTTTCGTATCAGTAAAAGCATACCACAAAAAACACTGCATTTGTCCTTATCTATTCACCAGAATCCAAGAAGAAAATGTTGCTGATTATCAATTATTGCATTCCACGTATAACTTATTTACCAAGTCTCCATATCAAAACCTCAAACAAGTAGGCCGTTCATCCATGCCGGCAACATAACACAGAGTTAAGTAGCAACTCAATACATAGTCCCAGAGAAAGGTCTTTCATTGCAGCTAGTCATGCATATGTAATCAGGCTCACATATTGTAGATCAGAAATACAACTACACTAATATGCTGAAAGATGAAACAGCTCAGAAGGGTTTCTGCTTGAAACCGATACTTTGGATCAAATCTGCATTGGTTTTCGCCTGACGAACAGTCAAGGAGGAGAATATTTAGTATCATTTCTTTGGAACAATAACAGTGAAATTTCGCACTTAACAAAAAGATAAACACTTTCTTTCCTTTGAACTTCACTCAGCATTGCATCTAGAGAATAGATTATTGATTAAAAGTTTAACTTTATGTGTCCAAGAAGATAAAATGGTACAATTTCTTACAATGAACTAAAAAAATAAGACACAGTTCACTAATGCTACTTTTGAATCATTGCATGAGAGAACACTGTATTTATTGCAAAGTGATGATAAACAGATTGAGAAATCAATAGTAAACTCAAGATTGACATTTATTACTGGATTGTTAAAGGAACAAGGATCAAAGTATCAATGATAGATAGTAAAATGTTTAAATTCAGGGAGCTGTACTTTAAAGCACTGAACACTACAGTCAATGGTCGTTGTATGCACTTGTAACAACTTCAGGGGGTTATACTTTGCTTGTCATGAAAGTGTTGAAAAGTGGGCAAAAAACACTAATGCAACAGATCTCAAGAGTTTTCTCTTTGTTGCCTTCTTTGCAACCAAGTTTTTAAGGAAAACTAATTCATGGTTTAAAGGTTTCATGCAGGTGTGTGTACCTGAGCAAGACATACTACAAAGAATTTTGGTGGGTCAAAAGGACAGGTTGACAAGGAAAGCAATTAACATGCATAATTTTCTCATTTTTAGAAACCTTTTCCCCTACCAGTTCAAATCCTCATTACACATAGATGACACACATATATCCTCAAATGTAAGGAACCTACTTCACTCTAGAAATTGTTCTAATCTTTATTGTCAAGCCTTCACTGAGATATATAATCAGCTACCAGCCCAAATGACCACTGCCATGACACCTTTATAATGTAAATCATGGCTACGTTCTTATGTCATTTTTGTTACTAAAGTATGCAAGAGTGGAAACTCCCCCAATAAAATGGGTGTTGTGCAGTGGAAGACAACAATAAATTGTCTACTTTCTGTCCATTCTGATACACATAAAAATATACTAACAATGGGGAACTAAACATGATTCTCTTATTGAAATTGATGGGAAACTAAACGTGACATTCCTATTAGGAAACTTAAGAAAGTAGGATAATTAAGCTGTATAATGACCATAAATTGTGGTCAATAGCATATATAAAGAAAGACTATGACCACTGATCAAAATAGATCTTAGTTGTTTCTTGCTCAAACAAACAAAGCATCTACCTCTTGATACAATGAGCAAAAATCCCACACTGCTGTTGCACTAACTTTGTGTAGGAGCAAGAGTACACTTCACTTTTAGAAACACGTAAGAAAGATATTGTTCATGAAAACAAAGTGTGTCTTGATTCAACAAACAAAAGTCTTACAGTGATAATGAAGCAATTTAATGTGTGAGAATTTGATGACATGATGACAACTAAGAAACAGCACCTTTACCGATGACAACTGACATCAGACGAACTTACATGTTGGTTGTCAAAGACCTATATCTTGACACAAATTGGTTCATAATAGTAACAATTCATTCCAAGATTTCATTCAAGATGATCCTAACAGCAAGGTGGTAAATGGTTGGACATTGGTACTCTATACGATCATGAAGATCGTTTGTTATAGCAAACATAAGCAACAGAGCCATTACAAATCTCAGTATCGCCAAAGGGTGTTTGAAACTGTCTGCAGTAGAAGAAACAAGGATACAAATTGTAGAGGGCAACAACAAGCTCCTTTCATCTGATCATATCCTCTTCAGTTTCAGATTGTAGTCAGGTCTGGGAATATGATGACACACTCCTTTGTAAGTTACTTACTCCAACATTCACTAATAATCACATCATTAAGCAGATGTCAGCCGGTGCATCAATATCAGTGTCACAGCTGAACCCACAGACATACGCAAGTGAGCTGTCCCAAAACACCTTCATCACTGCTTGTATCACACATAAATGTTCTTGAGAGTGAGGCTCGGATTGAAACAGAACTGAACCCACCAGCACTTATCATGGTATCTCACTCTTCCAACTATCTTCCAAACAAGCAACAGTTCCAGTAAATCTTCCAATGGTATTGCAACAAATCTACCTATCTTCACAGTCCACATGCAAAAAGGTAATTAGCAAAGTAATCCTTATGCACAGCAATGTTTCCCATGTTTCCAGACATGTGACCTCACTGAAATGAAGTCTCTATATTACACCTTCACGGTGCAGAGAGAACTGGCAAGATGAGTCCACTCCGGTGACTTCCTGGTGGAGAGGTGACAAACAACATGTCTATCAATCAGTGGATCATAGTGATGAAGTAGCAGTCATCCTGCCTCAGGAGATAAGCTACACATCTTCTGTCTACTGCCCTGACTACCTGGCACTGTTTGTACCCAGGCCAGGCAGTGTGCCTTGGGGATGATGTAACCTGGGGTAGGGGGGTCATTATTCCATCCTCTCAGATGCCCCAAGGCAAGGACATTGGGAAATCTCGAAACAATCCTCATGCGGTACTTTGATGGGTTTATGGGGAGAATGAGTTTGTAACTGGTCTGAAGACAGAGGAGATGGGTTAGAAAACATTTACAACTGGTAGGATCCACTGAGACACAGCATTAAAGATCTTGACAAAGTATGACAAATGCACAATCTTACAACACTCGTGGATGGTCTCAGTGTGTCAATATACATTGATTACCATGGTCCTTGCAATACTCGTCATGCTGACTTTCATAAACATCCACCTAACTATGATACAGTCAAAACCAGGAAATGAAACATGAACTTGAAGTGGAGCTAATTCAAGGGATGACATCTGAAAGTAGAGACACTTACCATACAGTCTACCAGCAGATGTGGAAATGTTAAATAAAATATGGTTTGTCATGCAACTGTATCACTCAGCCCTACGGTGCAATCAGCGCCCATTATGTTTACCAGAAATATCAAATATTACATAATTGCCATGCTGAAGAACACAAATCATCAGATGTTGATTCCAAATGGAGCTGTAATTGTGTCTCATACTAGTCTAGAAACATATATTATTTCAGTATTCGGTAATGAGGCAGCTGCAACCACTCGGTTAGTTCCGGGGAACAGACTTCTAGAGATTTACATGACATGAACTCCTGCATCCTATATGCAAAAAAACTGACAATGGACACAACAAAAAATTATAAATGTGTCCACAGGGGCGCAGAAATGTCAAAATAATTTTTTTGTAAAAAGTTTGATCGAGCAACAATATGTTATTAGTGAGTCTGTTAAAACCTAGGTTGTGGTATCATTAGCATTTTAATTACTGTAACAATGTGATGATCATGATACAAAACATTAATAATAATACTTAAATGCTGGGAACCCCAATTTTGTTGTCCAGGAGCCTGTAAATTATGAGTGTGTGTCCAAGGGATACTGAAATGCAGGACTTAAGGTAAATTCCAGAGACTTCGTGAGCTAAGCTACCTTCTTCTTGTTCAAAATGAAAAGGAAAAATTGTTTGTTTGTATGTGGTTTAATAAAGAGCTGAGCAATATTCCAGCTGTGTGACAGTGTACAGTCTGGCCCTTACAATCAAACGCCACGTATAATAAGCATACAAATGGTATGCTATTATTTCAACAAAAAGGTAGTAATTCGAAATAATTTCAAATCAGCAATTCATCCATCTTCCATAAGATGTATTCAGACAAGGTTTGAGCACATTTGCCCAAAAAGTCAGCTAGTGCAGGAACAGAAATACATGTCTTCTTCGGGGTGCACAAAACAGATAATTTAGGTGAGCTTTGTTAAAGTGAACATGCACATACCCTTTGTATTAACCAGTTAAACTGTAAGCATCAAAACACTTACATCCTTCCAATGTTTTGTTTAATAAATCAGTAAACCTCAAGTGAACTCGATAACATGAGAGCTGCATTTTCTAAACATTCTTAAAACTGCATGAATAATGAAGCTTCATATCACTCTCAGTGATATTGTTGGAATATTCAAAAGAGTGGAATAAAAACTAAACTCACTCATTTATTCCTGAACCATAAAGTAGCCCACAAACTATGCTATGATCACAGTTCTGCCCACTAGCATTGTAAATGGCTATGCTCATGTTCAGCTGTCAAACTGCAAGTGCCACTGATAGACAGTTCCATGTTGTACAAATACAGCTTTTGAATCATTTCCTTCGGCCATATTTATCATATTTTCAGTTAAGTAAATCATGGTGTGTATTATTTTAATCATCTTCGTCACACCGCCAAGGCATACTGAAAACATTGAAACCATGCCATTTCAGCATTTCAGTATTTATTGTCGCATGCAAATTATGCACTATTTCATCTCTGTTGTTACTTTTTGTAACATGTTGCTCAAGACTGTGACTACCTGTTGCTTCAGTGCTACACCCTTCTTGTGGCTGTTCATGATAACTGGTTTGGGTAACCAAATTAAAACCAAGACTATGGTTAACCTGGTTGATGAACTTGATGGAATACCTCAACCACTGCCATGCTAAAGCTGGTGAAACTGGCATTGTAATGTAAGCATAACTAAGGTCACATCAATTAGCTGCAGGTTCTTGAAATCACTTCACCATGTTTTCCCGTAACAGTTCTTCCACTATATCCCACTGGGGGCTTCAGATACCCAAATCGATAACCAGTTTGCTACTTAGGTATCTTACTACCTACTGTTCTCATAATAGATGTTGAAAGTAGATGTAGGGGTATAATCATAACAATAGACTCTTTTGAAAAGCTCAGCAGGGAAGCCCTTAAATCAATAACAACTAATCAAGGTCATGTCAGTTTTCAGTCAGTTCATGAACCATCACTATCATGAACACCTACAATGGGAAGATATCAGCAGACTTTAGCAACAAATTCTCAGTTCCACACACAAACTAGTTCTCCAGATCGTCAGGTTAGGAAAAGAATGAGAACAAGTGAATTGGTTGTAGCCAAATCACAGGCGAATGTTACCACAGCACCAGATAAGGACCGTACATTTATCTTACCTCACACATAAATGTCATTTTCTGAGTGGCTAAGTGCCCTTCTAATATTTTCAATGTACCCTGCTTCCATGCGACATACATTGCTGTGTACCCCACTGCCAATGGCAACTCATTCAGTACTTCTTGGAAGCACTTCTTTATCTCGAAAAACATTGACTCACACCAATATTTTGCAAATGATAACTTTCTTGTTTTTCTTGTTTAGTCTGCAGAATGCACAGGTTTGCCATGCATTCCAATAAAAAATTCTTGAAAAAACGTTTGAATGTAGTTCCTGTGAATATTATGAAGGGGAATTACACTACTGTGATCTTACTAGGACAATATCACCTGAGTTCAGGTTGACTGAAGCGTACAATCTGATACCTAATATTAACATTGAGGTGTTTGGTAAGATAAATGCATCATTCACAGGTCAATTGGGGCCCATAGGTTGATGCACCTCAATGTTTGTTTGTGTTCCCCTCGCCCTTCGAGCTCGGGGAACATACATGAACATTGAGGGTACATCAATGTACCCTTTGTGACCAGTGAACAACTTATAATATACGGATACAAAATATGCACAATACGACAGGAAATAATTTAGAAAATGTAGCAGATGTGCACCACATCCATGGTGCACAGCCTTCAAATCATTTACGGATGTATTTATTGTTATATTGTTTATTGACCTGTTTGCAGAAGAGTAGCAATGTTGTGGTGCATATTTGAAACAAAATAGATTACTGGTACCCCTTTGCATTCAATTCAGTACTCTAAACATACACCTAACTTTCTCCAGTGCTCCTGTATTGAAAAAAAATAAGGATTACATACTCTTGATGTTGAAAAAATATCTGGAGCCCTGGCTACAGTAAATAAAACTAATAAAAACTGATGCCAATATTTTGGCTCAGTCTGCTTGAGGCATTAAGTTCTTATAGTTATTTGGGCTGAAAATTAAGATGGTGCTCAAAAGTATTTCTCCGATTGTAATTGCATCAAAAGATCCCCTAAAACTTTAACTTTTCACATTAGGATCATCACAAGCATCTCAAACTCTTAAAAATTTAGTGAATTCCTCCAAGAACTTGACAGGTGCTGACAAACTTTGAAACAAAGTCATGACCATCATAGAATCGAAATTGAGAATTGTAGGCTTCTGGCATGCACAGCAAATTACTACACTTTGAATAAACGATGTTGACCTTGCACCTTTCTCAACAAGAGCTGCACACATCACTGATACACCAAAGAATCAAGACAAAACAATATTTTATTCAACAGTGATGACAGGCTAACAATATTAGCTAAAGGTCACACGTCCCAGAGGGAAAGGCCACACTTCATCCAGCTTCACCAAATGTAGATGTTTCATTGAAATGAGTAAACAGAGGTAAATTATTTACAACCACAATCCATTCCAGAGATATACAGGCTCTTTAATAATAGCCAGAGTGAAATGTTTCCATGTCAATAATGGTTACATCTATAGTCACATTTGCTGCCGAGAGTAGAAGAAATCTCAGACAAGACCATCTACACCACATCTCATCATCACAGCAATACTGGTTGCATGACTTATCACAGCAATACTGGGTGCACCATAGCTCACTATCACAGCAATACTGGGTGCACCATGGTTCATCATCACAGCAATACTGGCTGCACCACACCTCATCTTCACAGCAATACTGGTTGCATTATGACTCATCACAGCAATACTGTGTGCACCATGGTTCATCATCACAGCAATACTGGCTGCACCATGGTTCATCATCACAGCAATACTGTCTGAATCATGATTCATCACAGCAATACTAGCTGCACCATGGTTCATCATCACAGCAATACTGGCTGCACTACAGCTCATCATGATAGCAGTACTGAGCTGAATAGTACCAGATCATAAGAAGTGGATCATATCAAATCATGTGAAAAATGTAGTCAAATAAACATAATACTTTAGATAAACCACAATCAGCCATTAAAACTCATGGCATTACATAGTTATCCTTAGTTTCTGTTTTTCAATGAGTTTTCCTCTGAAAGAAAGGCATATTAAAACTTGAGTACTTAACATAGAATGTGGTTAGAGAAAAATTCTGTTTTAACAGAAATAATTGAACAAAGAGTTTATTTTCCTGACATAATAGCAAAGAGTCATCACAATAAAATTAATGGTATTTGTAAAGCAGATAGGAAGTATACAAATGTATGGTTATCCATCACACCTTTGAGGACATGGCCAGTAAGTCACTGGCTGACCACATCCAGGAAGACATCAGGAAGGTGAGCGATTCCTGACCCATATGAGTGCACATCATCCTCTAATTGGACTAAACTATCCTGCTAATTGCCAGCACTACAGCATGTGTACCCTGCAGGGGGCATCTCACTGCCTATTAACATGAATTATGTATAGCCTGAGGGCACACCATTGGTTCACCTAATCATTTGTGCATGTCCGCTGATTCAACCTTTGAAATTGTGTCAGTTTCCGACACCATTACTAGCTAGCAATGTAAGAATATTAAACCATGACTCTACATGCTTTTTATCTGACAAACGCATCAGGCATACTGACATTGATTAATCTGAACATGTTTGAAAACGTGGGACTTCCATTTTCTTGCAAAATGAAGCCCCTATTGGGACATCAATGGATTAATATGATCTTAAGACAAACAGGGCTTCACACCATCAGGTGCAGCAGGTCATTGACTTTGGAGAAAACAGTAGATACCCAATTTCACAATGCGCCTTCATGAACAGCCATTTCTAAGTCAGGATAATTACTAAACAAGAAAGAGATTATTAGGCAAGTGTGGCTTTGTGCAATAAATTTAATATATTATAAACAAAGATTGTATAACATTTTATCTTAACAACTGAGTGAGTTGCCTTTAGCAACATTCCAGCAATATCACTGCAGGCGATACCAGAAATGAACTTGACACATTGCATCCATGAGAAGAATCGAACCTTGTCTTCAGCGTCATAAGTGAATATTTTAACCACTAGGTTACCACACCAACTCTCTTAACAAATGAAAACAAATACTGTCATGTTAATGGGCATATTTTGTTGTAACTCCAAAATTTACAAAACACTATGATGACTCAGTGAGTGAGTGAGTTTAGTTTTATGCCGCACTCATCAATATTCCAGCTATATGGCAGCTGTCTGTAAATAAGCGAGTCTGGGCCAGACAATCCAGTGATTAACAGCATGAGCACTGACCTGCTCAAATGGGAACAAATGATGTGTCAACCAAGTCAGTGACCCTGACCACCCAATCCCATTTGTTGCCACTTACAACAAACAGAGTTGCCTTTTATGGCAAGCATGGGTTACTGAAGGCCTATTCTACCCTGGACATTCATAGTTGATATACAATAACAAATATTTCTACACTGGAATGATTACATAAGAACTTATACATTGGGAGAAACCTCTTTCTAAACATTTTGGGACATTTAGGCAAAATTATTAGCGTTTAGCACTATATTACAAGCCTAATACTACAAATTCTATTCAGTTTGACCATAGTGTTGCAAAAATGTACAAGGTGTTTACTTACATGATGTTTGCTGAAGGTAAAAGACCTTGTTTAGTCTAATTTCTTTCATTTTAGTAAGCGTTGCATGAATAGTTCATGCATTTGCACTACAATCTGCCGTAAATGATGTCAGGTAACCAGCTGGTACAATCAAATGTTTTTGGCAAAGGCAAACTGGACCTAAAACAAGGCTTAACACAAACTTTGTACCAGACAGAAATAATGAAGTGGTATCCATGGTATCAAGATTTATATGTACATTTTGTCCAAAGAACAAGAAATTCCTCAAAAATAATAAAACTTTTGTCGAAAAATCAAACCATACAGACTGTGTATAATATAGTCCTGAAGTCAGTTGCTGGTAATGGTACAAACACACAGTGTTCACGGATAGTGTCAGATTTGTCAATGATCAGACAGAAGTCCCCGACCTGCGGGCCCCAGTGTCTGACTGAATACCGGCATATTACAATGACTTTGTCTGAAGTTGTTATGTGTGGCAAGAGACACTTGTTCACTGTTTAGAAATTAATGTTCATAATGTTTGTCATTATATAATGTAAATAATTTCAAGTCCAATTATGAAAAATGTTAAATCTGAAATGTGTGTGGATCAGACAGACATCTGAAACTTACAGGACCCAATGTCCTGTTACTTTGAAACACCATTCGTAAACGCTGAACACACAATGATACCAGTAAGCAGATGTTCCTCTCCAACTTCCATTAAGATGACAATTTACAAATTAATATTATTCTCATTTTTATCTGTCAAATCATCCCATTTAATTGACCAAGTGACAAATGCATTCCAAATCTAAACACCATTTGCATATTTACCATTGTAAGTATAACTGCACGTTTATACCATCTATCATGAAACTTGAAAGATTCACCATAAATCAATTTGTCGGAATGAAAATGAACATAGAATGCACATTGTTGCTTGAATGGCAGATGATATCTTAATGAATATCAACATGGTCATAAGGGTGAACAAGGGGCATTTCAACATGCCAAAGTGAAATTTTTAACATGTTCATGTTAAGGAATCTAGTTTGGAGCTAATAGAAACAGGTCTATCAGGAAAAATATATATTATTATCAAGATTAACACATTCTGCCAAACCTGTCACCAAGTGCAAGTATTCTAAAGGATACATTCTTGCTGTATTAGTGAAATGAGTCTGAAACTGAAAGTAGACGTCCTTTGCCACAAACGAATTTCTTTTTCCTCTTGAGCCAACACAACCACCAACAAACACAGCTGTTGACAAACACAATTGACTTTGTAGGTATCACATATTAGCATAAGCCATGCATATCCTTTCATCTACCAATCAGTCCAGATCGAACAAGAGCACCATGTAAATGACTTTACCAAGCACCTGCCATGGTCAAACAAACATCATTGGCTGCAAACAAAGGTTTCATGCAAGAGCTCATGACCGAAAGAGACACACAGTCAGCAATTTCTAAATCAGCTTATCAATACTATTGTCCAGTCTCTTTGCTGGCCTATAAATCCAGTGGCACTAGCAATCATATCAGGGCTGGTCGCTTCTATCTCTAAGCAGTGATTATAGACTTCATAAGCTGTTACTGCACACAACATAGAGAAAAGCTACATATCACTTGATTACCTCTTCCTGAAATCTGACTAGGAAAAGGGACTGTCTTATTTCTCTTAGTGTGCTACAGGGGCCCTTTCAGAAGGCTGACCAAGGCATCCAGGAAACAGTCATACCCTCTGTTACATGACTAACAGATGACATTTGATTATTCAGTCACATTTAGGAAGGATCATGTCAAGACATTGTCATAACTCAACATAAATGCTGAAAAATGCTGTTGGCTCCAAGTAGTCCAGTGTCATTAACGCTAGAAATCCTAATGATGTGATTTGCTGAAAACAACATTGGTCAAGTTGATGGGTTCTTGTAGCGAGACAGGAAACAGACAAACATGAAATTTGAAATTAGATGATGAAGTCCATGAACAGCTCTGGGTTGTTTGTTCAGGAGTTGATGTTTGATGTGATCCAGATCAGTCAAACCTCACACATTTTGCATGATATTCATCACAAATCATGCTCTCATCATTATCACAGGAAGTCTCAAACATTTAGTAAAATACATATTTTCAGAAATTACATAAAAACTTCTCATTGGTGCATTCAAAATGAATGCCATTTTTATCTGTGTAAAGACTTTAAACAAATGAAAACAACTGGAAAACGAGTGAAGTTGCTCAGCCAACAACTAAATATATTAGACATGACTGTCACTTGGCCCATTTCTGACCACAAACCAATGACAGGAAATCTTTCACAATGTCATGGCTGGAGAAATTTTCCTTTATTGTTTAGTTATTCGCAAGTAAAATGTGTGACATTCAACATGTTCAGTGGCATATCAGTGGCAATAAAATGATACCATCACATCAGTTCTAAACAGTGTCTTGGTCACGTTTTCTGACATCAAAATTACCATGTACTTTGAAACTCTTGGTCATTGGCTCATCATATGACATATGTCAAACAGTATCGGAAGTACTGAACACACATCTGCAGAATACATCTCTCTTAACAATCCATACACAAAGTTATTTCTAATGGCTCCAGAATACTGTTCAAAGAGGCAAAAATCATTTATAGATGGGATAAATCTCACAGAATCCTTTTGGTGTCAGCAGCTGGGGTTATCTTTCATTTTACCTTTTTTTTGCATTCTGCAAGAGACAATGTGCAAGAAAGTTTCCTGAATACATTACTAGACAATATTAAACAATCTATCGGTGAAAATCTCGGCCAATTTTAATGGTTTCCATCTCAAAATCTCATCTGAAATTAAATACTGCAGTGGTCGTCATGACTGCTATCAGTAATGAAAATTAATCAAAAAGCTTGCCAACATGAGCTTATGGACAGCTTTAACATTTTATTAGTTCTTCCAAACAAGTCTAACAAGAAAGAAGGAAAACGACAAAATCCTTAAAAAATGTCCAATCCAAGACTGTTTCTTATCAGTTTTGTTGTTTTACCAGTCAAACCGACCCAGACAGATTGAATTATTCAAGTTGCATTGTGTTTAACATGTTTAATGCCTGACAAAATCACAGAAATAGTGGTTAAAATGCCTATTTATATCACATGATAACTGGCTTCTGAAAGTGTCCTTAGAAAGAATAATGGGCACTATTCATGAATGTAATAAAGACATGTTTTAACATAATAACTGTCACATGTCAAAACAAAATGACTGAAATCCATATTTCATGACTGAAAGTTTCAACAACTAAGGTTTCAAACCGGATACTTTGCTTCAGCAAAATGTAAATATATAGTCATCTATGTGCATGTCAGCAAGTACAACTTCAGTCAATATATTGATAGTTTCATGAATCAAAAACTAATCCATTCAAACATCAAATGTAATTATTTAAAGCAAAGTATACTGCTTTTCTTGAGACATCACCTCCTTCATTCAGTTGAAAAAAAAAGTTTTTCAGTTGGTGAAGTAACCGTAACATGCATCCATCCATCCATCCATCCATCCATCCATCCATACATGATCTAGCTGAGGTTCCCATTATACCTATAAAGATCTAGATTAGGACTGATCATCAGCAACTGTGTTATGAGGTAACTAATCAGATCAGGAGGTCTGGATTGTTGACTTGGTCGACACATCATTGTATCCAAGTTGGGTAGACTGATGCTCATGCTGTTGATCACTGGACTGTCTGGACATACTTAATAAACTGCCGTCATACTGTGGAAATATTACTGAGTGAGGTGTTGAATGACAAGCAAAGAAGGTCCAAAATGGGACGACAATTTTTAGACTTGATGAATTCCTCAAACGTATTTCTACAATTCTCTGCTTGATTCACAAAATAATCACCTGACTTACTGACATTTATTGGGAAATGAATGACAGCTGGTTTGTTTGGGTTCATACTTAGGCAAGGTCACCTGCAATCATCAATATTTAAGGATTGAAGCTGTATCTGATGATATTCATCAGCTGCTGAAAATAATGCCTCACGTCAGCAAATTTCATGATGCAAGGAAATATTGATAGTTCTGTAACTCTCCGCTCAACTAACAATGTAATTATGTGACATACTGACATTCATCAGGACATATAAAGGGTTCATCTAGGTGAATTCATATCATAGACAAAGATCTGTTAATAATAGAGTCTGGACTAGACAAGCCAGGGATTGACATCATTATTATCGATCTAAGCATTTGGGATATGATGAAATGTGTCAACCAGTGAGCCTGAGCATCCAACCCAGTTAGTCACCTCTTATGACAAGCAAGTGTTGGTGAAGACCAATACAAACCAGGATCTTCTAAGGTATTTGTGGTTTAAGAAAGCTGTTAAATTAAGAGTGAGTGAATATAGTTTTACGCAGCACTCAGCAACATTCCAGCTCTATGGTGGTGGTCTGTAAATAATCGAGTCTAGTCCAGACAATCCAGTAATCATGGTAATCAACAGCATGTCAGCATTGGTCTGCACAATTGGGAACTGATGACGTGTGTCAACCAAATCAGTGAGCCTGACCACCCAACCCCGAGGTCGCTTCTTAAGAAAAGCCTAGTTGCATTCAATGGCAAGCATGGGTTGCCGAAGGGCTATTCTACCCCGAACCTTCACAAGTCCTGTTCCACAAAATGACCGCATCCAACATCAAGACTAATGTATAAGGAATATTCATAAGCATTCCCAACAAAGAAAAAACATCTATGAAAAACAGCTTGACAATACACATAGAACGTGCCTTACAACTACTATTAGTGAAACCATTTTAGTTTCAATGTTTGAAGTTTGTTTACTGTGACTGTACCTCGAGATATAAATACAATTATCATCCAAAGGTTTTAATTTGTTCCAAACTGAAATGCCCAGGTCGCTTCTTACAGTGAACATTGTACATGCATAATGGTAGTGTGTAAACATAAGTTGTAAAGTAATATTTTCTACAAGTGACTGTTTTGTAGAAGAACAACTGACAGCATTATTATCAATTCATATCATTTGACCCTATTAGTGTGGAAGAGTAGAACCTCCACTATCAATGATTAGTTCATGTGTATGATGATGGACATTCCCTTCAAGTACCTTAAAAGCTGCCATAAACTACAGAGTAAACTTATACAGTGGTTTTAACATACTCAACTGATTGACTGCTTCTTGTTTAATGCTGTACTTAGCACATATTCCAGCTATATGACAGCAGGCTGTCATTAATCAAGTGTGAACCAGACAATCCAGTGATCAACAACCTGAGCATCGATCTATGCAACTGGGATACAATGACGTGTCAACCAAGTCAGCAAGCCCAACCACCTGATCCTCTTACAACAAGCATGGGTTATTTAAGACCAATTCCACCTCGGATCTTCATGTTCCTACTTGGAGAGACCATACATGTTTTTTTGTTTGAAACATAGTTTGTTATATATCTCTGAACTAAAATATACAGTGCACTTTCCCTGTAACATTGTTACAAATGTCAGTATATGTTTACAATATTTCATAGCTATTTATTGATACTATTGTATGTACAACTCATGATACTGCGTGTTCCCCAGTCTGACAATGCATTCACACATATTGACTAAGTGTGGTTTTTATTTTATCAAATGAAATGCCTGTTGTAAATGACAACACGTTGGCAATATCTGTTGAAATAATCTATAAAATGTCCATGGATTCTTCACATATTCTAAGCTTGAGCGTGAGGTATTCTGGTTCAAGGCCTTTCATCCTCATTTTATACAGCAATCCAGTCACAACAATAAAATTACATGTGAGTATGTATGTTATGACTGGTGAATTTATCCATCATGTCCATTTTCCACAACAAAATACACAAAATCTATTCGTACACATTGTTGACTTGAAACTTTGAACAATAAATATTCAATCAAATATCAGTAAGCATAAAATTCCAAACCACAAATAGATTGTATCAGATGAGTGAGTGAGTGATTATATATCGAGACTATTCTGAATTCTATCAAACTTTGTAAATTTAGTATGATAATAACCCACAAGAAAAATAATTGAGTGAGAATGATTTATCAGCACTTTTCACAGTAGTTCAACTTCATATTGAGCAAGAAGAAAGAAGGCATGTTGAGAAATATAATCAATAATAGATAATAAATCTCAGACATACACACCTCTGGTGGAAGCCCAAGACACAGGTCATCTGCTGACATATAATCACAGGATTCTGACACAGGGAGGCATCAGGGCAATTCACCATGTTAATCATGCCATGGCTACCCATGCTGCTCAGTGTTTCCCAAGGGTAAGACATGACATGTCAGGGATCAATGGAAAGTATGTAAAACACATCATGTGGAAAACCGTGTGAAGAACAGAAGAGCTGGTATCAATATGGTAGATGACAGTGAGAGCAAACTTGTGTGTGAGAAACTGTACTGCACGGGGTATTCAAGAATCATTACAATGTGTGTTCGAGATGCATTACAGCTTTTGATCACAGTCTTGCATATAAAAGACATATTTCAAAACAAGATGATTTACCATTTAGATCTATTGTGATACAGTCTGAAACACAAAAAATAGTATTTGAGATTGATAGATTTGTCTATCTCACAGTCCTTACAACAGATTATTTTCCTTACAGCCTAGCCCTCTCTGCCATGATAAAGTTTTCAATGAAGCACTTCTAAATGAAGTCTAGTTTTCCCCAAGTTACTGAATCTCCCAGTTCCTTTTCAGTACAAATGGGTTTATTTGTTATGATGAAAATTACATACATTAAGGGACTAAGAATTAGTGTATTGATAGATCTCTGTCATTAAGTTGAACAGATGTACAGTAAGTAGAGTGAAAATTGATATAACAAGTAATGTTTGAAACAGAGCTTTCTTCCACTTATTTGTGAGCCAAAGTTCTTCCCAAATTGTCAACAGCATTGTCGACGTGCTATTCCCTTTCCTTGGCTATCACGTCTAGGAGCTGACTGATGAGCAAAGCATGCACATGATGTCATACATCACACTGACAAAATGTTATGTTGATTCTATAATTGTGCTCTCTTCCGACTCTTTTAGGTTGATTATTTAAACAGCATTATACAGCGTAGATTCTTATTTAAAGAATATTCTAAACATGTGCTCTCACTGCTGCACAAAACATTTATTCCAACAAACTCCTATTTGTAAAAGGTCATGAATTAACATGTACCGTAATGTGTGAATGAGTTGTCAGGAACATATTATGAAGTCAACGAGTACAGGTACATCGTCAAGTGTGAAAGATCGTCAGCAAAAATAAAAAGAAATTAGACCAGGCTAAAGAACAAATCAACGTTTCAGAAAGAAACTTAGAGCAAAGAGTTTGGCACAAGACCATACACCATTAATGTGAGATGAATGCTGCAATGGTGGTTTGCAAAGTTAAGGTGATTGCTGGTGCTGAGCAACATGAAACATGACATGTACAACACTGAAGGTGAGCATCCAACTGAAGGATTTTGGACTACAATGATCCTCTAAACAGTGCAATTACTCAAACGTGAAGTACATTGAAAGCTGATCGAGCTGTGTGGAGAAATTGACTTTTTTCAAAGTAACAGCTTGCTGGAAGAAGTCAAACACAACATTCCACTGATCAATACAGCCATGCCTGTGCTCTAGGGTGGTACACATTTGGTTCACAAGACATGGCAACACACCACATTCAAGGTGCACCATTGAGAAGGCTAGAAAAATTACTTTGTGTTCCTTCAAAGTAAAGACAAAAATTAACATTTTGCATCATTAGGAATGAGTGAGTGAGTTTCACTTTACACCGCAACCTGCAATATTCTAGCTATATGGTGGCAGTCTGTAAGTAATCAAGTCTGGACCAGACAATCCAGTGATCAACAGCATGAACATTGATCTGCACAATTGGGAACTGATGACGTGACAACCAAGTCAGCGAGCCTGACCACCTGATCCCGTTAGTCGCTTCTTACGTTAAGCATAGTCGCCTTATATAGCAAGCATGGGTTGCTGACGGCCTATTCCACCCTGAACCTTCATGGGTTGCATCATTAGAAAAGAAAGACTTATTACTATGCATGTATTGTACCACTGAAAAGAACCAACATCTGATGCATCTTAGCAAAGACAACACCCTTGCACTGTATCACCAAAAACCCCTCTCAGATGTATCACAGAGATAATACAGACCTATATGCTACTGAAGTGTTCTATCATTGAGAAGGCATGTGAGTAAGCTTAGTTTCATGCCACTTTGATGTATCACAGACATAATACACACCTATATGCTACTGAAGTGTTGTATCATTGAGAAGGCATGTGAGTAAGCTTAGGTTCATGCCACTTTGAGCAATATTCTGGCAATATCATGGTGGGGGACACCAGAAATAGGCTTCACACATTGTACCTATGTGGAGAATCAAACCTGGGTCTTTGTCATGAGCGAACACTTTAACCAGTAGGCTACCAAACAGGAAGACTAAGGCCAAAATGCTTGTGTTGTATTATAGCAAAGATTAACATGTGTTGAAGCGTTGAAGACAAAGAACAACACACTTGTGTTGCATCACAGAAGACTAAGAAGAAACCTGTTGTGACACAAAGAAGACTAACTTCAGTTGCATCATACAGAAGACAACTCAAATGTGTTGTATGAACAACTCAAGTGTGTTGTATGCTAGACAGCTGCAGTGAATTTCAGATTTGTTTTCTTTCTTCGTTTGCCAATGTTCAAGATGTACTTTCACAGTATTGTCAGTCACAACATATTCTTCACAGAAGGATGAATTATGCATTGCTGTACACTCCTGGAAATCAATGAAAGTTGGTTGAACTTCTCACACCAAGCCAAGATTTCTTCTTGTCTGGTATATAATGTGGTCATTGAAGCAAACACAATGAGCGTTCTGCAGTATTGACATATTGTGACACTATATGGGCAGTGCATTGATCATAGTATATTATTACTGCATATTATTTCTTTCTTAGAGGTGATCAAACAATCAATATCTCTTGCTACAGAAACACCTGCTCAATGGTCGGCTTCGTCTCAGGTGTTGGCAGATAACCAACATAGGAAACATGGAGACAGGACAAAGCTGTAATTAACATCAATAATTAGTCACCGAACAATTGTTACCCCTAAACACAATGATATTGTTATTATGTTAAAAATGCACACTAACTCATCGGAAGTATAATTAGACACACCCCTGACTTGGATCAATGCTGATTGTTTTCATTAACCCATACATAAATATTCTAAGATTCTTATAAAAAATAATGATCAGTAACCGTATGTCAACGACTAAAATAGTGCTTATCACATAAAGCGAAACAACGTATGACATGGTCGTACCTGCTTATTGTATTGCAGAATACAAATGTAATATAGAACATACAGAGGAGTTATCTTCTGTTTGATCAAGAATCTGTTGTGAAGCATGTATATTGATCTGAATATTTTCTGTGTGGTTGATCTTTCCATGGTTTTGTAGACAATCAATATCCAAGACAAGTAACATGTACACCTGGCTTAAGTTCTTGAAAAAGGAAAGTTTTTGTTATATGTATATGCAAAAATATACTGAATATAAATGTTTTGAATCATGAATATTTGGGGGAACATAACTTTGCAGTGAAGATTGAACACTTGATTTAATATAAACATCTCCAGCATATTCCAGATACCTAATCGTTTCCATTGATAATATAAGGGTACAACATTATCACTATTACATGCCCCTGCAAGCTGTTGGCTATGCTTCTGATGTTCTTCATTTGAACAGATCATGTAACCCACCATTAATTCGAGGCACAAGTGTATGATGTACTTTTTGTTGCTGTTCAATGCCACACTCAGCAATATTCAAGCTGTATGATGGTGATCTGTAAATAACTAATTCTGGACCAGATAATCCAGTGATTGACTTCATAAGCACCTATTGCAATTGGGATACATGTGCAAACCAAATCTGCAAGTCTGACAACCAATCCTGCAATTAACCTCTTGAACTAAGTATGGGTTGCTGAAGACCAATTCTAACCATAGGCCACTCAGTGTATTGGACTCGGGTCCCATGTCTAATAGAGGAAATAGCTGACAACAGCTCTAATGCTAAACAAGAATCTACTGATGAAGACCCTAAAGCCAAATGCAAACTACATTAGCATGATATATACACAACTGCTGTATCTACACGACACTATTTGACCTGGCAAAAGCAGAAATAACAACGTTTTTCCACCAGGCATGCCCTACTTTTTAGACCAATTACGGTACATTCAAATCATAGTTCACATTTAGGTCTCCCTCGCAGCCTTTGTAAAAATGCTGACTCATCATTTGAAAGTTGGACTAACAGTCCAAAAGTCTCGCATTGTTGCTACATATGTTTATGTTTATAGTAAGTGTGACAGTGTCTCATAAATCAGAACTCCATTTGTTAATCTAGTCAGTTATTCTTTTTCTTATAAAACATGCAGACATGTAATCACAATACTGTTTCTACAAGCTGTGGAGGAATACAACAAATAGTGCAATTGCAATGTCTGTTTCACAGTACTGAACATGTTGAAACTGGACTCATGGCTACCATGAACACGTCCTGGTACTCTCCTCCCAGACATGACTTAACACTTCAACACACATGTATTGATCTACATGTTCGGCAGTCATACAGGTCACTGACCTCTTGCATCTACAAGAAGGATAGCGAAGAAAACTTGTCTGAAAAAATTATTGATAATGGGTTCCTTTCTGTGTCGAGACACAATCAGCCATGTCAACATGAGAACAAATAATGAGCAATTTCACACTGTTAGGACAGACATTGCTATTTGAATGTTCGTCAGAAGTGCTAATATGTCACAACTGCTTGTGCTGGTTTAGATGAGTTATCTGTTTTCATGTCTGATATGAGTAAATCTCTAAACAGACTAGTTGTCTGCTTCCCAGACATAGTTATTTCATAGAAATAAGCTTTAGATTGTGGCGTCTGTCTCTGCAGTGAATAATATCAAGGATAAATTACTAATGACAGTTTGTCAATCTAGTAGTCAGAACTTTTACTCTGCCACATACAATTAGAATCTGGTTTGCCTAGTAGAATAATAAAAGGACAAATAAGGAATCGTTCATTACATGTATTTTGAAAATCTTTATTACATAATCCATTAGAGTCCAAATGTACATAATAACGTACAGAAATGTAGGTTAGAGGCATGTAGATATAGGAGATCACTACATAAACAATTTCATGATCTTGTAAAGTTGCTAGTGGTAGCATGCATTTTTATACCATAAATACACATAGATTAGGGCTGCAGCTTCTATTTGAATACGATAGAAACCATGAATATTGAGTAATGAAAATGTTTATTACCCATATGGTGAACCATGACCAATGTCAGATATGTGCACGTGCCCACATCACTTTTGCCTATCAACTCTTGTATCTGTATTCCATTGTCTGTGATGTCATTAAACAAATGAATGTGATGTCAATGACGTGTGCTGGTACACTTGCTTACCATGTTTTACTGCACAAGTGTACATGACGAACACATGATGAGAAAATGCTTTAATCATTAGGCTACCCACCCCACTGCTACAGCCACTGATGTTGCACTGCAGTGATGTCAAACATCAAAGAACGGTGTAGTGCTACTCTTATTTCACTTTATTGTACACAAAATGTAATTACAATTCGATTGCCTTCTTCTTTGATATTCCGACAGACATCCCCAAAAATGATGCCTGAGGTCAAGATCTGGATAGCTGACTGAATTGACTTCAGCACTAAGTGCATGTGATGTACTAGTTATGAAATAACCTACATTGGGCAAGCAATGGGGAATTTTAGAAGCTGAATAACTGATAAAGAGCTTCATGTTCTTCATTACATTAATACATTAATACATATTTGTTACAGTCAGCAAATACAAGTCATTGCTTGAAAAAGGTATTAGCATTAGTGCAGAAACAGTGAAAGAAATCCATATGTCAAATGATGTCTTAAAAACCATAATCTTGAATGCAAAGTTAACAATTCCACTGAAATCATTTTAAAACTTACACAAAATTTGAACCACAAAAGGTAAAATGTACCAGATTTGGGGAATTGAAACCAATTTAGCACTGAACAGCTTTTATCTAAACATTGAACAAGCAGGCCATTCAGCTGTAATGTGTTTTCTCTAAACAATCAGGGGCATGAAATAACATCGTAAGAAAGTGTTTCAAAGGGTGCAGAACCTCCACAGCATAAACATGACTAAAGTAAGAGGTCAGCACTATCTCTCCTTCCAAACTTCCCTCATCAAGAAGGCAGGAAGTGTCAGTCTAGTTTAAACTACTAGTATACAGAAGGTCCACATGTTGGAACTTCACATGTCATTGACATTCCAAGAGAGAAATAACATGTCTGCAAAGTCTACCAAGGAAGACTTCTATTAATGACAGAATAATAATAAAAAAATACTTTTCCTGTACAATTAATCTGATTAAATATGTTTGTGTTTGGCACTTGGTTTGCATGAAATGATATTAACAATTCTCAGTTTGAACTGAACATTTCCAAATTTCTAAGAATTTATTACAAAACTTATAAAAAATTTTATGATTAATCAATGGCAAATCTGCAGTTTATACTAGCATGAAGACACAACAGCTGATACAAAATCAGCAATCAGCTGTGTTAGTGTCATCGTTCACAATCATTTAAATTGAGTGCAGAGTCCTGAAACACTCATAATTTCTCCTGGGAAGATATCTTTTTTACACAAAAGTTTTCAAATATAAAATGTAGTGGTCTTTCAGTGATTACAAATTGAAAATCTTGAAAATGATCGTGAAAATGGTCCACAAGTAAAGCCAGAAATCTGTAACTTAAATAAGCATGATGCATGCAAGAATCAGACGTAGTACCATTTAGAATAGTGTTTCAGACATATTACAGCATAAAAGCTTTAACATGTTAATACTGGAGGAAAGTACTTTATTTAAGTGACGCATATCATACATTTTTTACTTTGGTGAAACCGACAATAATGTGTACACTGTCCATCTGATACTATTAATACCCTGTAAGGAAGCTGCAGGCTAGTTAACCTGGAGGAACATGTGACCGAAATGTCACAATGGAATTCCCTTTTCCTCCTTTCCTCATAATTACACCTTGGTCAACAGTCAATCACATATCCTAAACCAAAACCACTGTGGCATAAACTTCTTGAATGCTAAAGCCAGTACAGAAACATCAGCCTGACATTATGACAACTGACCGAGAATTTGATGGCTGAGTTTTAAAAAACAGAATGACTGACTCTAACATGTTCAAGTCAACAATCATCAAATCTATCTCATAAGAACAGATGTTGTCTTTGATTTCTTCATTGCATGTCAAATTCTCTCCAAATTGGTGAGAAGCAATATCTTGACATGCTAGCCATATTAGGTGTAAGAAACTGTGACACATTAACCATATATAACATTGTGTGCCAGCATGACAGTTTTTCAGGTTTGGAAAAATTTAAAATGTAAAAGATGGGTATATTGTTAAAATTAGGCAACTGCACTTGCAAGACTTAATTCACTGGCAAAGCTATCTGTTTAATTTACGAGAAGTATGTTGAAAATCGCAATTCATTAACGAATACAGAAATGTATTGTAATGTATATAACGCAGGATCAACATTATAGTGTACCATCCGTCAAAGCTCATTCAAAACATGTCATCAGCTGGTGTCTTATGCAGCATTGCGTGGTGATAATGTTCAACAGCCAGTATCGTGATTTTGAATACAAACAAAAATAGGGCATAGCAATTCACACTAAACCCACTGAATATAATTATGCTTGATTTACTTGGCCTACCTTCGAGACACTCTAATATGGTCTAAGCACCGACTGCCTTTTGACAGTCGTCTTAGCTGTCAGTGCACACTAATTCTGCAAATAAGCACTTAATCGATAAATCCGCTGAATTCATTAGTGAGCTAATCTGTCACGATACCTCACACAGCTGTGGATCTCAACAAATCATGTAAAAGGTTTAGACTTACCAGAGTCGTAGAATCTTATCCGAAACGTTTATTCGTTATTTTTTCTAGTGATGTTGTACCGGAAAGTACGATCATGGTGCATTGTGGGGGAAGTATGGGAGGCTACTCTGTTTCGTGGATTTCTTCCGAGCCACGAAGAGTTATGTACCTTCAACGAGATATTTTACAAACACTTCATTCAATGACCAGCATAAACGTTAACGACATTCGACAGATCTGCAGAGAAATCCTTCAGCACACATAGATACTGAAAACAGGCAGAAAACAAAATACAACGTGCATCCACTGGAATGCAGAAATGTGGCATGGGGTTTTAGAATTAAATGCTGCTATTTCATAGTTTGATACCACTTTATGCTTTCCGTACCTAAACATTTTAAAAGGACACTTCGTTTCAAATGGTCAACATTTTTGAACTACAGCCTCTAAGTATGCACAGTCTCGCTTGAGTTACAACTGGACCTAGATGTCGTAAGTTAATGTTAATGTATGACACAATCTCATAAAAATTCCCACCAACATCGTTGCGAGCACTAATATCTGATTTCAGTGCGTTTGTGTTTTTCAAGTTTCTCTCTCCAATGTGTGACTTCAGGCCACGCATTATTAACCTGGACTTTTAGTAGAAATGTACATGGAAAAAGACAAACTGTTCCTAAGTTGTGGACTGGTAGTGTGTCAGTTGTAATGCATTTGTATTTTGTAATGAGTTGAGTTGTTCTTACCTTCTTCACGCAGGCTGTGCATGGCTACTTTTAGACCAAACAGGGTTCGCCGCTCATTTGTTCCAGCAAGTGTATTGATGTATTAACAACAAATGACTTGTCTTCCAACTGTTAAACTTCTAGTCAATATCTATGCTTGTATTCTAAATTGGCGTCTTTATACCCTGATTATTTTAAACAATAGCATTGTGCATTCATACGACATTTGACAAATGTGATGTCATTATTTTAACAGTGATCGCAGAATTGAACGGAAATTGTGAGCGCTGAGCAGAGATGATTTCAAGATTGCCTGTCAAATCCATCATAAACTCACTTCATGAAAATTATTTATGCTACACAGAAATAACATGGAAGTCTATAGACATGGCGTCAATACTTTTGTCACGGGTCTGTATCTTCTCTCTACATTTTCAAACAATCCCTCGCCTATCTAACCAGGGAGACTACATATAGATTGCAGATTATCCCTGATCTAACTAACGACGTACGTCTTGCTGAAAAACATGTACCCAATTCCAACCGACCGTTTGTTAGTATTCTGCGCTTTGAAGTTTTCCTAGTATATGGTGGTTCTTCACGGACGACTGATTACGGATACGTACGAGTGATCAAGTGAGTTTTGGATGTACGCCGCTTTCCAGCAATAACACAGTATGGGAAACCGGGAATGGGCTTCACTTATTGTAGCAATGTTGGGAATCGAACACGGGTCTTCGGCGTGACATGTAAACGCTTGAACCACTATGCTACCCCACAGTCTTCGGCCATGTATGATATCTCGGTAACAAAGGTAACATTTATAGCCATTCATTTTCCGTTTGTATGATTATACCGCCACTTAGTGCACGTAACAAGGCCGTGAAGTACTGACGATGCACGGGCCTAATCACAAACCCATCCATTCAGATCGTAGTGCACACCCCCTACATTTTTTAAAATCGAAAGCAAAATAAATTGAAATTGTTTGATGTGTACTCACACTGGGAATAAAAATACACAAGGGAAAATTCACCAGTCCAAAGCTGGGGCATCAATACACAACCATCCCACCGTAAACTGTTTTGATAGGAGGACAGGCACTCTGGGATGTATGCACTTTAGAGGTTTACTGCAGGGAGCACCAAGGTTTGGTATTAATGTGATTGCCCTCCACCTACTCCCATTCTACTTATCTTCCTGTATGGTCTTGGTGGGAATAAACTTTACAACTTAAAAACAAAAGTACTCTCCAATGAATTGAATGAGTGTTTTTGTCGGAACTCAATGAATCGTTCGTCAGACGCTACGACGGACACACGGGTATTGCCGATATGTCATCGTGACCCAGATGGAGCATTTCGTTAATCATGATATCGACCACAGAGTTGTCTGAACTGGACTAGATTACTCGTAAGCTGCCATCTTAAGGCACACTTATGCAGCAAATAAGCGACAGCAACAAAACACAGCAACGATAAAGCAAATCAGGTGCGGTGCCAGGATTTTGAGTGTGTGTGTGTGTGTGTGTGTGTGTGTGTGTGTGTGTGTGTGAGAGAGAGAGAGAGAGAGAGAGAGAGAGTTATCAATAAATCTAACAAGAACTGAAATACGGTTCGTATAAAGAGTTTCACCATTTACTCCATATTATAGTTAACTACCTTTCGATTTTTTCAGACAGTTGTCATACCACTCACATTTCACAAATGACTTTGTAGCTACTGTAGTGGGTTAATGATAAATGATATATACACATATTTAACTTAAATTACGCAGATATCTTGAAAAGTACAATCACATTAAAATCAAATTATTTTCATTTTTATTTTGAAACAGTCAACAAAGGAAACTTGTACGGCGTTTCTGTCCAAGAATGGGAAATTTACGTACATCATTTATTTTATACTGACATTAAGAGGTTTTAACGTCCCACTCAGGTTGTCAGGCTCGTTGACATGGTTGAGTGGCACAAGTTATCGTATCCCAAATGTATAGAATGTTGTTGATCAATATATTCTTTTGCCCAGATTCGACTATTTACGGAGCAACGCCATATACAATTGAGGGAATATAGTTCGTGCCCGCGCGTTTTCTTTTCTTTTCTTTTCTTTCTCTCGCTCTCTCTCTCTTTGTGTGTGTGTGTGTGTGTGTGTGTGTGTGTGTGTGTTTGTTTGTGTGTTTGTGTGGGGTGGGGGCTCGCCGCATGAAACTCTGGGTAGGAGAGTGACCTCCACCACCATTCCTGGGTCGCCCTTTCGTAAGCAATCTAAAATAATGTTACAAACATGTCCAGGAACATTTTAGCAGTCGCACGAATACGGTCCATGGTCAAGGTGGTAAACATTAGACCTGCAGCTAAACTTGGCGCTTGTCTATGGAAAAGCGGCGCATTATCTTTAGACTAGTTGGCATGTCTTTAGAGCGCTAACGATCTTTGCCTTTTTCTACAAGGAGGCTATGGGGCGAGGTACCAGTCTACATTTCGTTGTGAGTATATTGGTAAAAAGTCCAGTTTTATAGCAGTCAATATAATCTAAGATACATAAGGCGACTTTTTTTCATAAATAAAATAGCAGAAAGTGATTAAAACTACTAAAACAAGAATTTTATTACTCCTATGTAAATGACAAAACTAGTCTGATATATTTGACTGCGCCACTACTGTCTACTGGACAGCGCCATGTTGGATGGATTTATGTAAACTCTGAAGGTTACACAAGACGTTTAGCTAACATCAGGCATTCAACATGGCTAGTCTCTGCAGGGCGACCCCAAACCTGCTGTCGTCTATTGGTATGAAGAATAATATTTGTGCATTTTCTCTTCATGATGTTATCAATTCATTTTTATGTCTTTATATCACGTATCAATGTCATCTAATGAGCTATACAGCAAAATTATGTTTGATTTAGAATTAGTTGATTTTAGTACTGATTATTTAATTTGATACTGTAGGAACGTGAGGTGATCGAGTGAGCTGTGGACTTATTCATAGATCCATAGTGGAATAGCTCACAGATTGCTTTACCCCCAAAACAATCATGATGAAAAGACTGTGGAAAGTAAACTTGCCTAATAGTTCGTTTATTGAAGATTCAGTGCAACGCTTTTGTCGCTAGTACAGGTTGTACTTGTCGGAGTTTATGACTTCCATTCACTGTTTACACTTGCCGATGTGGAATCATTGTCAGTCTTTCCGAAAACACAGGTTTCTAATCAAGTACGAAGTGTTAAAACATTTCTCCCTTAGATCAGGGAGCCTATATAGAGAGGGGAGTGGAAACTCCTCGAAAAACCGCTGAACGTATGTCTCGCTTTGTCACGTGACCAGTGGAGACAATATGGCGGCAGCTTAGTATTAAAGATTTAGCTCGGTTCATTTTCAACAGCTGATTACATTCGCTGAGTGTTGTGACAACTCGGATCCTACACGTAGAACATAAGTCACCTGTTCTGTTACTTCAGTTCTAGTCACATATTTGTAATTAGTGTCAGTATAAGAAAATATGTTTGTAGTAAAGTTTCAAGTCGGCATCTTGTAACTCTCTGGCTTCAATTATCGGTACACAGCGAAGATAGACTGAGTTTCGTCAATAAAAGCTTCTTTCACACATTCCTTTATGTTTTAGCAGGAAATTATACCTTTAGTTGAAAGGTATCTGCAAGCAATAGTGATAGTTTTGTGACTTAAAAACATGTTGGGGTTTAATTGGGGGGTGTGAAAAATGTGGCAGATCGAAGATCTGATCTGATGCGCCATTGAAATACTACACGCCGTTGTTTGAAGTGTGTCTAGATATTGCTCAACACCGTCTTTCACATACACCTTTAATTTTTATGAGGGGAATTTACCATCAGGCGAAAGGTGTTTGCTGGTAATAGTGATAGTTTCATAATCTAAAATAAATTGTTAGGACGTACTTGAGGTGTGTGAAATATGTGCCATCTCGCCGACCTGATCCGATCCGCCATTGAAATATTGCACGGCGTTGTTTGAGTGCTTTTGTTTCAGCTTCAAAAACTTCATTCACATACACCTTTAATTTCCATTAGGGGAACATACCATCTAGTGAAAGGTGTTTGGAAGTAATAGTGCTAATTTTATAATTTAAAAAAAATCGGTAGGGTGTTTTTGAGGTGTTGAAAAATGTGCCATCTCGCGGATCTGTTCTGATCCGCCATTGAAATAGTATAACTTTGAGTGTTTCTAGTTATTGCTCCAAAACCTCTTTCACATGCACCTTAAATATTTATGAGGGGAATATACAATGACCCGAAAGGTGTTTGCAAGTAATGTTTATAATTTGATAATCTAAACATATTGTTAGGATTTATTTGAGGTGTGTGAAAAACGTGTCATCTCGCTGATCTGTTCTGATCCGCCATTGAAATACTACACAGCATTTTTTGAGTGTTTCTAGTTATTGCTCAAAAAACTTCTTTCACACACACCTTTAATTTCTGTTAGGGAAAAAAGTTCCATCTGGTGAGAGGTGTTTGGAAGTAATAGTGATGATTTTATGAATTAAAAAAATAATTGGTAGGGTGTATACATTCACAAGTATTTCATGTGTGTGAAAAATATGACATATCGTTGATCTGATCTGATCACTCATTACTACAAGCCAATGTTTGAATGTGTTTAAGTATTGAGGGGAATATTCTATCTGGTGAAAGTGTGAGGTATGACATATCTGATCTGTTCTAATTTGCCATGGATGCCTTTGATGCTTGAATGTTTTAGTTCTGAAACTATTGTTGATATTTGACAAAACTGCAAAGGACTTTTTAACGCTTTGTGATGGTTTTAAACTTTCTGTTTTTTTAGGGGGGAGTGACTGTGTCAGTTGACATTCTGTCAGTATCCATGCAATTGCGCACATGCAGGAAGACATCTGGTCATCTTCATTAACTGCCCTCTTAAAAAAAATAATTTCGACTTTGCCACGACCGTCCATTTGTCCATTATAGACTGAGTGTCTGTAAGAATGAGAGTGACTGAATCTACAACTCATTAACATGTGCTTAACTTTCCAAACTGTATTCCTGAAGGAAAAAGAAATAAAAATGTGTTCCTCCCTCGTCACATTTTTTCTATCAAAAATTAAAAATCAAAGTCTTACTCGTCACTTTTGAAAAGAATGTGCCTGAGAAACATATTTTTATGCAGCCTAAGCATTCCACACAAACAGAAAACCACTGAAACATAATGAGACATTTTAATTGTGTAACAGGTCATTTCAAATACATATAATAACATAATAACCTTTAGTTTGCCATTTGGCCATCAGGGCTTGCTGCCACTTGCAGTCTTTAAAGTCTGCATACCCATTTTGTTGAAATCAAACCAATAAAAACAAAATAGTCTTCATTGTAGAGAGTTTCACAGTCCCTACAAAATCCATTAGTGAAGTGTATGGAGCACAGAGAAGTTTACATTAGTTATAGACTGCTGACATTCCTATGCGGCACTGAATATATAATACTATGAAGTGAAACTGGAAGTTATCCTAACATGAGGGATCAAGGATAATTCCTGAACATTAATACAAATTATGGGCACGATGCTAGTTGAAAAGAAATGAGATCTAATTGACAGAAGACCACATGGGCCTGCAGATAACTGAAACTGTTGGCCTGATACATTAACAACCGACGCTGGGCCTCTGGGCTGGCGATCGTTTCGAACGCTGTATCAAAATTGTCACATAAACAGAGAGTCTTTGAACAAGGCAATGTGTAAACACATTCTCAAGTCCTCTCATTAATCCACACATGCATCATTCGGCGACAGGAAGTGTAACCAGCTTGTTGTGACAACATTCAGGGGAGCCTACTCCAATTTACCGAGTATTACTCCGGGAGATGCCGATAGTTTCCGACAGTAAACTGGTTGAAATACTGTTAAGCGCAGCCGATTTGCGCTGAGAACAAACCAAGTCGACGTGTGCAGTGGAGCATGACGAGGCACACGTTAATTAGTACAAATGGTAAGGAAAGCTAGCGAGTGACCAATCCCTGTTATAGAGTATCCCTGCTTAGATGTAGATGATCAGTTGTCCTGTTCCAGCGCGAAAACAGATCCCTCCCCAGTTGGCTCTTGCTGTGAGGTCCAATTCAACAGAAGCAAAGACAGAAAAGGTCTGAGACTAACCATTATAACAAAGCTGACATAATCAACATTATGTAAATGGAAAATAAATTGTCAATATATTGTTGAATATAATGAATATTGCATACGTCATTGCAAGTAGCCTGCGACCTCGTTGTATCACAGTACTTGACATATCAATAATTGGAAATAAAATTTTGAACATCTGAGGCCTATTTTATTGAGAAATCCCACTAACATGACATTTGATCAAGACATCTGTGAAAAAACTATTATTTTAACTTAGATAGTATTTCAGCTAAAGCCATGAGATGAACGGAGCCTGTTAATATCTATCGAAGGAGAGAACTCCATCTTATTGCGGTAAACAAAATACTCCATTCCCCTGGAGATAGATATAGCTCATGACATCACTTCCGCTATATTTTTGGCAATAAGGATATGCAGACGATGTAGTTCAGATGGAGTGGGAAGGGTCATATATGAAACGTAAATGTTATGGCAGGTATTTCATAGATGGGGGTCAGACAGATTCCAGATTTTAATGTTCATAATTCTGCTGGATAGTGCTTACGGATATTCGATGCATGTCATCGGTTTAAAAAAAGTAAACAAACCACTGACGACAGGTCGTAAATGTCTTTTACACACAAAGTCACCTCTAAGAGCCATGTCTAGCGCGCAAAAGCGGAAATACCGATTTACAGCAATACCATGAATACCGCGATACGACGAGGTCCGAGTATATGACATATATTGTAGTTTCTTCATAAATTGATTCTGTGTACTTGACTATGTGCATTTCATCATCATGAGATTTCCATGTTCATAACTGAGTATATCTGAGTTTCCCTTTTCAGTTGTTTTGATTTAACTTATGTAAGAAATGCATTCATCTTGTGTTGTAATGTGATGCTATGGTCTACTTTTGGGAATGACAAATGTATATGTGGTTTATGCAGGCATTAATAAATACAAGGTGATTTGTCCTGTGTCATGTACAACTGTGATTTGAAGTATTACCCTGCCATGACATGTTAAGGTCAAGTAACACATTGAGTTTGCAAGGAACAAATAATATTCATGATATTTGGCTTTGTTCATGTTTTGTTTTTGTTTGTCAAAATTTGGTCATGTTGATAAGAATCTTGAAGGTTATTGAGCGGCAGTCTGTCTTGGAAATGTACCAATCTGAATGCATTTCCTCATTTGAAGATATTGATATGAGTATGTTTGTAAGTTATGTAACAATGTTCTTCCGTTTCTCAGACTGTGTTTGGACCCTTGAAGGATGAAGACCGAATTTTCACCAACCTCTATGGTCGACATGACTGGAAACTCAAAGGAGCTATGTCAAGGGTGAGTTTGTCAGAGCATTATGCTGTTAACATGTTAAGTTTTAGTCACTAGTAGGGGTAAGTCCACTTGTCCATTATCACTACTGGTGTTGCCCAATGGATAGAGCACTAACACATCACAAGATTCCAAAAATTGGTAGGATGTGTAAAGCCCTCTGTGTCACTCAGTCATTACATGATCATAATGATGTTCCAGGGTGACTGGTATAAAACAAAGGAGATCATCCAGAAGGGCTCCGATTGGATTCTGAAGGAGATCACCAAGTCTGGCCTCAGAGGGCGTGGCGGTGCAGGGTTCCCTACTGGCATGAAGTGGGGCTTCATGAATAAGCCGTCAGATGGAAGGTTGGACTTATGTCTAGTTTATTTATGATAATTTCCTCTCCCTCTAATCTGGCGTCAGTTCATGCCATATTTCAGCACAACAAAGACCACTCAATTGACCATTTGTACTGTTGTTAACACTGTGTAAGCAGGCATCAGGTATCTTGACTCTCCTTTTTTTGGCTGAATCACACTGGATTACCATTTACATTAAGCTCATCGATGTTGCATGATAAATATTAAAAGGAGCATGGACAAGGATTAGGCCTAAGTAGGTGAGGTGATTGACACATGTCTTTTGTATTATGAAGTAATTGTCAAGTGACAATTTCTCAGTCACTCGCTGTGTTATGATGGCTATCATCAGTTGTATTTTAATGCACGCGGAAGATTATTCTCAAGTTGAAAATGCGAAAGTTCTCTAAACCAGTATGCCCTCTATGCAGGCATTTTTTGCTGATTCCTACGAATGCTGGTTTATAGGGCTTCCACTGTATTAACACATCTTTATTACCTACGAGGACAAACATATCAGTGTTCATATTTTTCATTTGATGCCGTAGGGCAAAATATTGCTTTGTCATGGTGATGTGACGTCATGACCATTTCTTTGGCAATGTTGTGTTCTACATGCAGCTACGGCAGGTAGTCAGCCTATGTTTGAAAGCAGATTTGGGTTCATTTTCCTCAGTTTGATGACCTCAGTAATAAACAGAATTTTATATTCATCCTCATATTATGCTATGTTTACAACACTCACGCCTAAATCTCAGTATATCCCACATTTTCGTTTGGGATATACCAAGATTTAGGACTTGTGTCATAAACACAGTATGGCATGGGCACTCATATAATATCCTCTATATGTCATGCAGATAGATGTGATGTCATCATGCATATATGTGGTTTTTGTTAGTTTATTCAACATGTTAGTCTGTATTTATTATTATTTATATTGACTGTTTCTGTATTGATGGGATTGGGTGGTCAGGTTTGCTGACTTGGTTGACACATGTCATTGGTTCCCAGTTGCACAGATCGATGCTTGTTCTGTTGATCATTGGATTGTCTGGTCCAGGCTCGATTATTTACAGACCATCAGCACCTAGCTGGAATACAACTGAGTGCAGTGCAAAACTAAAACTCATGGTATGTTGATGGTATTGTGTACATAAGGCCTACAAAGGGTGCTTCTATGTTTTCTGCAGACCTAAGTACCTGGTAGTGAATGCAGATGAGGGGGAGCCTGGGACATGCAAGGACAGAGAAATCATGCGTCATGACCCTCACAAGCTGGTTGAGGGCTGTCTGGTGGCTGGCAAAGCCATGGGGGCCAGAGCTGGTGAGTAGCAACTGGATAAAGAAATGTACTGTCTGGTTATTCCATTTTGTGGTTGAAGTCAAACATTATTGGCACAATGTGATATGCAAATGTTGTACTCAGTGGAAAATTAACCAGCCTTGAATATACCAAACCTAGCTGGACTGGAAATCAATGTGCTATGTCTACAAAACCACTATTTGAATGAAATTTTACATTGAACCGAACTATTCTGTGATCAGTGTTATTTCAGGCTGCTTTCCTTTGAAGTTTGTTCCACATTATGTTGATTTTAGATGCTATGTAAGCAACATTCAGTATTTATGTTCAGTTATCAATGTTCAGATCTAGATTTATAAAGAAAGATGAATATTACTAGATTTGTTTTAGTATATGAATGTGTTAACACAGTTCTTTCTTATTTAGCAATTTGTTGGATATCTTTTCTTGCCTATGTTTGCAGCGTACATCTATATTCGAGGAGAGTTCTACAATGAAGCATCCAATATGCAGATCGCCATCAATGAGGTAAGGCTTAGCGGCAGTTGACAAGATGAACATCTGGCTGCTTGGTCCAGGCTTGATTCTGTTCAGGTCACTGTGACATGTGATTGCAATAGTCTATTGCAATACTATTGGCACATTTATAAAATACTTGAATTGTCTCATTTTGAGTCAGTACTCAAGTGAATGTGTAGTTTATATGAAATGAATACAAGTGGAAGTAGTTTCAGTCTTGTTTCACAACTGACAAGGAACATGAAAACCAGTTCAAACATTTTTGTTTAAAAGGTAACAGGGGTAGATAACTCTTAACTCAGTGAATCTGGTACTGCATGCATTTTTCACTGCATTTATCAACGGAAGTCAATTGCTAAACTGTAGTTAGACGTGATATTGATGTGTTGATAGTACTTCGTTTCACCCATCCATTAATAGCTATTGGGCACTCAACAACTGCAGTTCAACAACAGTTTCAGTCGTTCTAGAATATGAATCTATAACATGTTTATACACTCTCCTCTCGAGGTCAGATATATTGGGACTACACACTCATATTACTGCCGCTTGGAGATCCTCGGTTAGGTCCCAAGTACTTTCTGCTTGTTGTAAGTTATCTGAAGAGGATCAGCTTCTTATTAATAATGTGTGACCTGGCTGATTGTGTGTCATAGGCACGAACCATTGCTCATACAGTGTGTTACCTGATTGACTGGGATCAATGCTCCTGCAGTAAATTACCGAACTGAATGGTCCTGGTCAATGTTTATTCAGTGAATTAACTGAATGGTCCTGGTCAATGCTCATGCAGTAAATTACCTGACTGAATGGTCCTGATCAATGTTTATTCAGTGAATTAACTGAATGGTCCTGGTCAATGTTCATGCAGTAATTTACCTGACCTGAGTGGTCCTGATCAATGTTTATTCAGTGAATTACCTGACTGAATGGCCCTGATCAATGTTTATTCAGTGAATTAACTGAATGGTCCTGGTCAATGTTCATGCAGTAATTTACCTGACCTGAGTGGTCCTGATCAATGTTTATTCAGTGAATTAACTGAATGGTCCTGGTCAATGCTCATGCAGTAAATTACCTGACTGAATGGTCCTGATCAATGTTTATTCAGTGAATTAACTGAATGGTCCTGGTCAATGTTCATGCAGTAATTTACCTGACCTGAGTGGTCCTGATCAATGTTTATTCAGTGCAGTAAGTTATCTGACCTGAATGGTCCTGATCAATGCTCAAGCAGTGAACTAGTCAAAGAAACTTTGCACATTGAGATATTGTTCTCACATTATCATCAAGCAAGGTAGCGGTGATACAAACAGAATGTGTTGTGTTATTTCAGGCATACAAAAATGGCCTGATTGGAAAGGATGCATGTGGCTCAGGCTACGATTTCGATGTCTTTGTACATCGTGGAGCTGGGGCCTACATCTGTGGGGAGGAGACAGTGAGTACCATAATTTATACCCAACACTACACTGTATTGCATTGGGTTTTCATATATCAAGTTGTAGAATAAAGTTCTACAAACATGTTTTTTTCTTTGATAATTGTCAGACAAGAAAATCCATTTGTTGAGTTGTTACAGTGCTTGAAGTGGGTATAAATGAATGTATCCATGGTAACATGAATGATTGTGTATATAGGCACTGATCGAGTCCCTGGAAGGCAAGCAGGGTAAGCCCCGTCTGAAACCACCATTCCCTGCTGATGTTGGCGTTTTCGGCTGCCCCACAACTGTAGCCAACGTAGAAACAGTGGCAGTTGCTCCGGTAAGCCTTACAACATCTTTGGTGTGTTTTATTTGGAGTATCATGTCATCGAACAAAATCATTATGTGAAATCTGTTTGGTTCTGTTTTTTTTCAATTTATGAAGTTATTTACTGGCTTGAGAAATTGGTGGAATAAGAATGCTATGGATGATATCACTTTATGATGTGTATGTTATTTAGATGAAAATGTTTGTGTCATGTCCCAGATAATCTGCAGACGAGGAGGAGACTGGTTTGCTTCATTTGGAAGGGAGAGAAACCGTGGCACTAAGGTATTCATTCATCAAGAGGAAGTTTTTGCTTTTGAATGTATAAACATTCCACAGTGTTATGATTTTGTGTAATTTTGGATCTCATTGTTTTATTTTCATGTGTATAACTCAGAAAGAAACATACATAGCAACATTTGAATTTTCACAGTAAGTTCTGAGTGGCCCAGTTGTCTAAAGTGTCGTTTTGCAGCGTTGTGGCCCCTTGTCAAACCATTAAATCCTGCATGTAGGCTTTATTGGATCGTGCTTCTAGGCTGGTCAGAACATATTGGGTTTTCCTTCAACATTCTGATATACCTTGTAACTAGAACACTGTTTGGTATTAAACCCACCCACTCACCCACTGTGCGAGCTGAACCTTTGTGAAAAAATTTGTAGATAATTGATTTTTGTGTCTTTGTAGTTGTTCAACATCTCTGGTAATGTAAACAACCCCTGCACAGTTGAAGAGGAGATGTCTATTTCAATGCGAGAGTTGATAGACAGACATGCCGGGGGTGTGATCGGGGGGTGGGAGAACCTCCAGGGCGTCATCCCAGGTGGCTCCTCAACACCACTCATTCCCAAGAAGTAAGCTAAAGATTTTTTTTTGATGCTTGACAGATATATGCCTTGACAAAGTAAATAAACCCAAACTGTGAAACATGAATGTCTGAATTATAAGTTTCTACAAGTATACTGCTTTGTGTGGTGATTCACAGATTAACCAATTTTTTTGTCAGGATCTGTGATGACGTCATGATGGACTTTGATGCCCTGGTCCAGGTTCAGACAGGCCTGGGAACTGCTGCCCTCATTGTATTCAACAACCAGGCTGATATCGTACGGGGCATTGCAAGGCTTATGGACTTCTACAAGCATGAGAGCTGTGGACAAGTATGTATTGGTGGATGTTTCTTTGCAGATTCTTTGTGAATTCAGTTGAAAGTTAAACAGGATTGGACAGTAGCAGTGTTGGTAATATCTTTTGGGGAAGAATTTCCTTCTTTATGTCATCATAAATATCCTGAACCCAGTTCCCATCATAACCTTCTGTTTAGGGCACTTCAGATCAAATGGTAATATAACTAGTGATGTTTTCTTCACACAATTCTCCTTGTTGTTGTACAGCTGGAATACAGTTGGGAATCCTTACTTTCATCATGAGTTTTCTCCCCTGTCTGGACACTCATGTTCACAGTTATGATCTAATTCAGTTAAAAGTATTGTGACTTATACAAATTAGTGGCTTTGAATGTAGGTATGCCACACTCCATTTTGATTGCCTGATGATTTGTGTCTCTTGTTAAAGAGAAACACACTGCTAAGTTTGTGGGAGGTTGGACAGAGATAGTGACATTACCTTGGTGAAGAAGGTGTGATTGTTGGATTGTATATATCACATAGAAATTAACATGATACGCTGGATAAATAGTGAGGTGGCTCATGAGCATTTAACTTGAAGTCTTGTTGCTCTGTGGTTTCATTCAGTAATTTATTCATCAAAGTTACACCAAAAGTAACCAAGAGAGTTTGGCCCATGTTGGTAATAGTGATAAAATTAGAAAATAAAGTTTACAATGTTCCATAGATTAAAGTAGTATTGCAGACAACAGTGTTGTAAGAAAGGGATAAATGTGTGTTGTCCTGTTGACAGTGCACTCCATGCCGAGAGGGGACTGGCTGGATGGTGAAGGTCATGGACAGATTCAGTAAGTAGCGCGAACTTGCCAACATTGGATGTCAGCTCTGCAACTGTATTTTCGAAACATTTTAATTTGTTTTTTTCATTTGAGAACATAACACAATACCTATATATAATAGAGATGATATTTTTAGTTATCTCCCCTTTTGTAGCCTACTTTTGCCAATTGGTTTGATTGTCTCCCTTTGACTTCAGTGACCGGTAATGCTCGGCCAGATGAAATTGACATGCTGTATGAACTGACGAAGCAGATTGAAGGACATACTATCTGTGCTCTAGGTGATGGGGCTGCATGGCCAGTACAGGTAGGTCTCATCATATTATTGACTATTAATTTTTTATTTGATTAGGTTTATTTCAAACTTTGAAATTTCCTCAAACATAGTGTATACATAATTATATAAGTTAAGGTTTATTTTCAGTCTAAGGAAACTTAGCCTCAGTAGTTTTCTTTACACTTCGCTACTGAGTCTAACAAACCTTATGGGAGGTCGGGTTGGGTAGGGTAACCTTTGAGATTGACCAATCAGAACACAGCTTACCAAATCGCGAAAGTGGACATTTGCACAAACCTTTTGAACTTTTTATCTCAAAAGGTTAGTACCCAAACGATTCCGAATGCTATTTAGCATATGCTCGCTTCCGGGGGATGCACGGTGCATGTTACAAACATGACAACAGTGAGTAAATAGTCGCTGAAAATAGTGTTTTGGGCAATATTCAAGGATGTCATCTTGTGGAAATATTAGCTAATGGTAACCATGTCAACAGAAACCCCAAAGCCTATATTCTGCAGGTCAAATAAAAGAGTGCAGATTTTTGTTTGTGGAGAGATCTGTGTCAGTGACCTGAATATTTTGTAAGTCCTCCAATTCATAAATAGTAACCGTTGTCTTATTGGTTAAGTCTATTTAACCATCTTGTGTTTGATTGGACGGTCATAGGTCATTCAAAGGTTACCTGACACGATGGTGGTGTGTAACGAATAACACTGAGACTAAGTTAACTTAGACTGGGTTTATTTTGATAAGAACATATATGATTTTTATTTTGATTACTATGGATTTTGATTCCGATGTTCTGTTCATTCCTTCACACTGAAAATATTTTGGGTAAAACTCAAGGAAGCAATACAGTTCAAATGTAAAAAATATTATGTAGCATTACAAAATATGCTCATCATCTAGGTGTTACGAAAACAATAACCATTTATGAGCTGTGTATGCTTCCTCTTGTTTTCCACCAAAGATTCCAATCAATGACCTATGGGGTTGTGGGGTGGCCTAGTGGTTTAGGTGTTCATTCTTCACACTGAAGACCCAGGTCATTTCCCCATATGATTGCAATGTATGAAGCTCATTTCTAGTGTCCTCTGCTGTGTTGTTGCTGAAATATTACTAATAGCGATTTATAACTAAACTCTGTCACTCACCTTCAGCTGTGTACGGTGGGCTCCTCTCAGCCTTTATCACTGCTATACTGTTTGGAGGTGTGTTGCACCTACCACTCTGATGTCTGTATTGATGCTTGTGTTTACAGGGTTTGATCCGTCACTACAGACCAGAGCTTGAAAGAAGGATGAAAGAGTTTGAGCAGAGGAAGGCTGCAAGTTCCTGAACACTGTGACAACGTAAGGGAACAATGAACTGTACAGTGTAAATTATTTTCTGGAGTATTGTGGTATTTGTTCTGTCTATAAAGTGGTATAGATACTGATGAAGTGTATGACTGGTTTAACTTGAAAGGCATTCACAGTAGTGCACAACATTTGCACAATGTTTTGTAAATGACAATTTGATATGGAAAAGTGAAACATTAATTTAGCTTACTGTTAAGATGGTACAGGTTTCACTTCCAAGAGTAAAGCTGATTCAGAATGAGCTGCCTCTGTGTCAAGTCCTCTACCTTCTCAGTCAGAGGTTCTCAGTGTGTGTATGAATGTGACATACTAAGGACTTCACTAATGTTTACTTAAAACACCACTGTTGACACTAGAGCATCTAGTGCTATACAACACTGAGTTATGTTGAGTGTAATAAAATATTGTTTTACACATTTAATTGTATTGAGTTTGTAATTGTATTCAATTTGAGTAAGTTTTGCAACGATGTACATGTTTTAATCAAACTTCCAACCACTATAATGTTTTTGCTCTCTGGAACCAGATATTGGAATATCTATCAGAATTGTTATTTCATTCATCATACACTTCTGAAAGCACAAGGACTAATGCTGAAGCTATGGTGGACAGACATCTAACAGATTCTACAAGGGAATATGACATAGTTTTCCATCAGTATATGCCATCATTATGCCACCAGTGGTTGGGCTGACAGCATGTTATTGCATTGATAACCAGGAATGCTGGATGTGCTTTCTCGTACTGAATTCTTTCTCTAGACTGTCATGACATTGATGGAATATTGCAGCATCAAACTACACTCACTAACAGACCCTCGTAAACTTGCACATTTGTCATGTGGCATAAACCACACACCCTTGATAGTTATAACCATGGTGCATGTGTTAAGTGTTCATATCTTATCTGACTTCAAACGTACCATCTCGCAGGTATAGTTAAGCTTGTAGATGTGTCTATGCATTCTGAGAGCGTTAGGAAGACTTTACCAGACGAAAGATCTACCAATCAGGATCAAGTCTTCTTCAGGCATCACAGACTGAGGGCTTGATGGTACGCTGACCAAGGGTTGTGAGAAACAGCTCTTCTCGTATTTCCATCTTGTAACAGGTTTCAGTGGTAGGTGCAAGCCACAGGTACCCACTAAGTCCTGGTTTACTATCCAACCCCCTTACTTTTTGTATATATGGTATAGTAAGGGGGTTCGGTAGTAAACCAGGACTTACTTTATCGGTTTACGGAGGCGCAGTGGGCACAGTACAAGCGTCTACTTTACGGAGTGTAGGAAATGTGTCACACTAACACATAGGCCCTGAAAACATAGAATTTGATGGAAACAATCAACTGTTTATAAATGAAATTATATCCCCTAAATTATCTAAATTAGCTGTTATTACTGTATGATCATCAAGGACAAATTAACTGGGTACTGTCTGTCAGTAGCTTTATTCATGTGGTTATGTTATTTTAAGAAATTAAAATATTCAAAATTTAAATTCTCATAATCGAATAAAATGTCAACTTATTCCATCATTAAATACTACTTTCTAGAAGATTAATGAGTATTCATTGGTTTAGAGACACTAAAATCCTGTCATAATTGTATGTAAAAATGTGTGAAGTCCATTTCTGGTGTCCCCTGTCGGGAAATTGCTGGAATATTGCAAAAAGAGTAAAAGTGGGGTTAGTTTTCATGTACACCCCTGACCGCTTTGCATGTACGACAGGCCTATTGACCTAGCAGTATGAAGAACACCCACGTGATGGGAAAGGCGGCAAATGAATTTATCATAGACACTGACAAAGCACCCATCCACCCAATATTTTCAATATATAGTTAATTTCAGTGCAAAGTTCTGAGTGGCACTTAAATTGTGAATCGGACCACTCAAACGCACCAGATACAATCGGAACTGATGTTTCTGGAACCGTAATGTTAGAGCGTTTAACGAGATAATTGCTACTAAACATGTGGTGCAGTTGAAAGTACTGACGAACGGTTTCTCTAAAGGGGCGGTGGAATAGCCTAGTGGTTAAAGCGTTCGCTGATCACGCCAAAGACCAGGGTTCGATTCCTCCCATGGGAACTATGTGTGCAGCCCATTTTTGATGGGCTGATATTGGTGGAATATTGCTAGAAGCTGCGTACAACTAAGCTTACCTACTCTGGCACTAACTGCACATTAGCCGGAAGCGTCCGTTAAATCTCCAGTATGAAAAATAACCTTCCATGCTCAATGCCTGTATGTGATTTCAAGGGTTTTAATTATTGATTTGTGAAATGACTTAAGCTAACATGACAGGCGTGTATGAAAGGACGTGGAGATAACGTTAGTGACACTTGTCGCCCTAGTGTTTGCACGGAGGGATTTTGTTCATGAATGGAAACTTTGGAAATAAGGTTCCTGAATATGTCTCTTTGATTCTGTCTTGCTGGATCAGAACAACTACTCACACATACGGTCCCTTCTGTGAGGCAATTAACCGAACACACTTTGATGTTAGAATCTGCTGAAATAGTTAATTGGTGTGGGGAATTCGGATTGAGTTACTTTGTCTGAAATGAAAGATCGCCATGTTAGAGGTATGGATGAAGAAAGGTTGAGCTGATCGGGTGTCTTCATGTGAGTTTTGCGTCCGCCCACACATATGTAGGATGTGAATGTATACATTATCCCCCAAACGCTTATTATATGTTAACAGATTATCATGTGTGTTCAGATTCACCTCGATAGTTACAAGTAAACACAACACAGGCCATCCAGAAGTATTTTGCAAGCGTGGGTAACCGTATATGGAGAAGGGGCTCAGGCGGAGATGCATTTGTATTTGCGGGCTAACGATTAGTCAAATAATGACGTGTGTTTGACAACGTGTCTCCAAATGATTTAACATTTATTCGTTTGCAGTGCTAAAGTCAGTATGATTAGCATGCTTTCAATGCATTGCCGCTCCTGCGCCTGATGAACAAAGTCATGTCATGGTACCACGAGGTAAAAGGGGTGCATAAACTCTGTGCGTGTAATTAAATACTTCAGATTGAAAGTAGAATCGTAACCCTAATGAACAATTGTTTCTCTAGTGGAAATATCTGAATAGTTACACTGAAGCTGTTAAATCGTTACTACTTCGTGCCATCGTCTACCGACTGAACAAGAGACATGGCACAGTGTGGTCATCAAATCCCAATTGTTTACTTTACGTTAGGGTATTAACCTAGTTGATGCCCTTGGTGCATGTTAGAATGTTATAACTTTAGATGTTCATGTATATCTGTCTGTTTTATTAAGGACGCAATATGAAATAGCTGCTCTGAGTTACAACTCAATATGGTATTGGCATTGTCTAATGTGGAAGAAAATTATGTTCTGAAAGACATCGATAGCGCCTTCTTGGGCCATATTTAACACTGCAAATCTCCCTGTCGATGATGACTATGAGAGTCCAGTTCTGTGTTCGAGCGTTCGACGTCCTGATTACTTATCTGTGGTAGTCAATTCTAGACCTGCCGTCGTGAGATCAGACCTTGTTCACGCCAGTCTTTCCCAATACCAAGCTGAAACGCGGTGGATTAAACCAAAATACAGTTAGTCCAACAGAACTCACTCGTGGTGTGTAGGAACGTGCTTGTAACAGGTCAACATACCTCTTGATACCAAGTGACTGGGACGGCCTATACTGTAAACTCGATTCTTATCAGGAGGACCAATCACTTGAAGTTAATGCTTTTATCAGGCATAACATCCGGGGTATATGTGTATCATACACTACAGGTTCTGTATGGGTAACACGTATGTGCCTGGGCCTCTCTCTTGATTAATAAAGTAATGATTATCATTGCATTTTATCATGCTATACAGGAAATCGATTGCTGATACTGACTTCACTGGGAAGGTTGTCATGACTACAAAACGATGGAACACTTCCTCACCTTTAGGCATGGAGATTGTGATCAAATCCGATTTGAATTATGGCTGTGAAATCGATGTCTATTACATCCACACTCCACCCAACTGCAGCATGCGTTTCCGTGTTTTTCTGCCTCTGGCAATTCTATGGTGCACCGAAAGGGAAATATTGTCATTCATGTTAATTTTCAATGCTATGTTTTCTACGCCAACGTCACTCTCCACTGTATCAAAGTATCATTTCACTAAGTACTAAGGTGATCGTAAGTCACTAAGATAACATTAGTGCAATGTTAAAAAAAGGGGCATTAAGATTAACCTTCGTTAAGGTTGCTTTGTGAAAGGAGCCCCTGATGCCTGTTAGTTGTACACAGAGAGTCATTTCTCTAGTAAACAGACTGTGAAGACACATGCGCTCCATCAATCTGCCTCACAGTCCCTGAACAGCACGTATAATACTGAGCCGAAGTTTACGTAGACCGATGAAGATCAGTCCTACCCGGATCTTCAGAATGATGAAATTTGAAACGTTGATCATGATCATTATGTTCCCGCTGTAGTTGAAGAGTGTAATGTATTAGCCACATGAATAGACTGCACAGTGAAAATTTGAATTACAGGCACAGAGTGTCTTTAAATATAAATACAAGTGTGAACACAGAAAGTATTGAAAACGCTAATACATATCCCAGGCGACGTGACGCCTTTGATGGTGGCCTATGGACTTGCAGTTGCACACAACGTGTCAAACTCAGAAATTGCTGTCATCGTGAAAAGCTCGATCTGTGGTCATTCAAACGTTCGTAAATTCACACCATGCGAAGATTAACATCTGCTCAACGCCAAGAATACACTGGAATGGTTCGGACAGAAATGAGCCAACACCAGGTGTCCAATGGCATCGCAACACAACACATGTATCTGCATTGGTAAGGTGTTATAGAAACACTAATGACGTCGGCGATCACTCACGTGCTAGGCGTCCCCGAGTAACGACGCCAAGATGACAAATGGATTAGGGTGACTCATTTCCGACACAGCTTCCAGGTGGCAGTGGTCATGCCCCAGACCATTCCAGAACTGCATCGTATCCTTCCCAAAACTGCCAGAAATCGTTGTCGTCAGTTTGGGATTCGACAACAACGCTCTGCTGTACGATCCTTTCTGGCACAACGTCATCGAGACAACCAGACATAGTGGTCATACCCTCTCTTGACTTTGCGACTTCGCGTGAATTTCTGACGTCATCCTTTCTTTCTTTATGTGGCTAGTACAGAACAGCACAGTGTAAATGCTTTGTGATGCGAAGTGCCACCGAAAATGGCAGATCTCACCGATGTAATTCAGAGGTAAATATGCCAGTACTCCCATATGTTCTGCTATCAATAAACCAACGACTAATTGATAAGCCCAGACAAAGACAAAACACACGACTGCTTTCAACGGGCGCTTTACTGTACAATGCAAATAACATTAAAAATATTCAGTTTCAATAATATCAAAGAACAATTTGCCCTTTATTAGAATCATGCGTCATGTGCGATTTCTGAATGATATAGAAAGACTTCTTTCGCTTTGATAGGTCTCTTGTTTTGACGCCTCGCACCACAGCTTGTCAATTCAAAGACATGGGTCCACTTTCACAAAGCGATCTCAAGACGATCGTAACTCTCATAGCCTGACATTAAGACGGTTGTTGCGCTGAGATCACTTTGAGCAACGGGCCCGGATAGCGAAACAGATGTCATTAGGACAACAATGAATACATGCAATAAATAGCACGAATTAATGTAAGGGATGCTGTTATGCACACTGCCATTCCATATCAAATCTTGGTACGTATTTTAGGTTTAGCATGTCCAAACAACTGGACTGTTATCTAACACATGTTAGCACTGTCGGATTATATACAATGTACAGTCCATCGATTGTCTAGATGTCCGCAAATGTCTGCTAATTCCAGAGTCGAGAGTTACGACCCACATCCACATTCGAAGCGCTACATCGTTCGTAAACCTAAGAATGCTCCTTGGATCTGACCCATATACCTGTCTTAATTTGTAACAAGGAGCAACGCTAACATAAAAACGTGGGATTCGCACTTTTTTCGCAACAGAAAACTTTGACAGACTGTAGTTAACTGGCGTTTTTTTCATATCATACGATATTTGCGTGCTTTCGATATACAGTTGCTTCGTCTCAATATTACACGTTTCTTGATTTCACATGACATACATGTAATTATTAAAAATAAATAAGAATACATATTCATGTATTCGATCGTAACAAATATCAATTGTTATGTGCAGTAGCGTAAATTCTTATTTTTCATTGCGAGCAATCCGAGCTAATGTCTCTACATTACAAGTCTTGGTAGTGTTAACAGCAACGTATTGCTGGAGACAACTGTAAGTAACCTACAGAAGTCCAAATGTGTATAAATCACCATAGTGGTACTACCCATATCTTTTCAACAGCCTAATCCTCGTAAACTGTAGTCCGGGCAGGTCCAAGTATATGAACATAACCTGAAATGCAGTGTATGTAAACAACAAGTGATAACAGCGGTATAGTTTGGCAAAGGGAATACAGAATGTGACTTCTTCAAATCGGAATCGGAATCAACTCGCCATTCTCTCCACTGAAGCTGAATGCTGAATTGCATGAAGTTTGTTATTATGCTGGAATTGGCCATGCTTCTATTGAGTTTCATGTTCATGAGTTCAAATTTCAAGTTGACCAACTGGATATAACCATAATGGCTCTTTACAATAGACTGACTAGACACAACCACTGGAGATAACGACAAAGTCGGGAGCTGTGGTCTATCGATAATTAGTCATAATTCTTCTGACTGACAATAAAGCGGAACTTGAAGAAACTGCAATACGCAGGAGCTATTGACAATAACACACCGGAGAGAGTATGGAGACTGTACAGATGTGCACACCGTATTGCAGTTGGAAGCATGTCATGGGAGAGTTGTACACAACGAAATAAAAACCAGATATGTCTCGTGACCTTTCCATGCAAAAATATTGTGATCGTGGTTTAACAACTGATAAATGCCATCCTCCATTGTCAAGGTTTCGACCTTGACCTTATAAAGGCGAAGGTCAATGGTCATCAAACCGTGTTTTATGATTTCTTTCACACATTCACAAAATCACACTTTTACTCGCTTGAACCTTCTTCTCAAAGGGCCACCTTTTGTTTTCATGCTCTTGCTCCATCACGATACCATAATACGGTTCCTATTTCCTTCAATGTAGCACCTTTGGTGGGCGATGTTTAGTCACGTGACGTTGTTGCGCCACCAAGCCGCAGTGTTTAGCACATTATGCTTTGAAAACACGTCCGAAATGTTCACATACCATCACAGCTGAACAAGCACATAAAGCCTTCCACTATCACATATTACTTGAGCACCAAACTTGAAGGTGTCCACGTGATCCATCCTCAGTTGGAAGCGAAATGCAGGATGTCCAGTCACATCACAGTCAACACATTAAGTACACTCCACAACCAATCATAACCAGTTTCACACAGTGACCTCAAGGTCTTGCCGGAAGTACGAGTTTGTTCTTGACACTTTGGAAGTGGAATTTTGGGAGGAGGAGAACTGGTACATGCTGGGCGACTTCTCGGACCTGTCTGATCTGTCTGACCGTTGTGACGCCATGCTGGACACGCCGCTTGTCGTCGTGCTGCCGCTGGACCGACTGTCTTTACTCGACAACGTCGACGACGCATACTCAGACCCCTCTGCAAAGCTCCGCTCAAACTCTGAAAGAGGAAATAGTTTGATTGGATGCAAACACATAAGGAAGTTACAGAAGGTCCGAGGCAATGAATGAGTGAGGACTACATCTTGGATAGATAACCAAGGGCGTAGCTACCATTATTGAAATTGATTGTTGCTAAGAAGGTTGAGCAAGTACCCAATACTATCCAAATACGTATATATATCTGTCTATATCTATCTATCTATCTATCTATCTATCTATCTATCTCTATATATATAGATATATACCTCACTCATTCATTGCCTATATAGCTTTGCAACCTATGGGGCTTAGACGAAAAGATTGGCTTGCTACGCGCCTGATAACTAGCATATTAGTTTTCTGAACATGGCCAGTGTTCAATTTTTCTATGTAAAACCTGACGTTCAATATTTACATTGTTTCCAGGAACAATTAATTGTTTATTGTACATGTCCACTAAATGGACATGACCTAGCCACCATCCCTTCTCAACATCACATTGTCGACCCTACAAAAACAGTAGTAAAGATTGTATGCATTGCGGCAATCATGAATGTTTAACAAGGCTAGTGTAATACAAAAGTAATAACTCAGATAACTGACAATAACGTGAAGCATGTGTGCAAGAAACGTTTCTCTCACGCCAAGTGTACAACCGAACACAAACAGTATTCATAAAAAGCAATATTACGTCGAATCAATTATTGTTAGATCAACAATCACTAACTAAATGCCATTTTGTCAGTCTACTTCCGATATATTGATTTCTATGTCATCGAAAATATGAGCTGGTAGGAATTTACGTGGATAGTTTTGTTCCGTTGCCATAGAAACAAAGATACTTCCGGTATCTGAGAATTGGCTGGTCATTGTTTACAGTAGAGCGTGGTTGTGTGGGGAGTACCGCACCTTCAGTCATCAATGCTTGATGAATGTAATTCTCCCACGAGAGTGGGTGGTGAATGTACACTCGAATTTCCAGCGTGTGTCTGATTACTTTCAGGATCTCCCGATGTTAACATGCAATCTTATCTTACTACACTTGACTTCACAGCTAACCGACAAAAATATGCGCAACAGATAACATTGATCTACCGTTTGATGTTAATGAAAAGCACGCTGGTTGTTGCAAATCTTGTGTTACGAAATTGTTCAGTGGATCTCTGGAATTATCAAAATGTTTTGAAGTAATGAACGTGTGAACTGTTTACAAACCCACCTGTTCATAGTGGGTGAGTGACTTCTCATTGAGCACACTTTTATCAATATTCCAGCAATGCCACGATGGTGGACACCAGGAAAGTGCTTCGCTTATTGTACCCATGTGGGGAATCGAACCCGGATCTTCTCCGTGCCGATCGAACACTTTAACCATAAGGCTGCCTCATCAACCCACCTATTCAGAACTTCAGGATATTTGTGGTACCGCGACATTTCTAAAGCATACAACGCGACCTTAATGGCCAACTAAGAAAGTTGGCCAGAATGAACGGATTCGCTTTATAATAATGTGCTTAGATCCAAACACCACAGGCAAACACACAAGTACATAATTTTGGACATGTTAAGTGTCTATACATACCCATAAGATTAATTCGACACATGTTTCTACCATGGTCATCAGGTGTTTGGTCATGGGATTACAATTCGTTTCATCTGTAAGTCTTGTTTTTAGACAGGGTCGTGTATAAGTGGTAAGTCTAAATACGAAACGAGCTACAGTCTCAAAGCCAAAATGCATATCCATAGTCTAAACATAATAATCTTCTGCTAAGAATACTTCGTACCACAGCAACATACTCACCTGATATTTCCCAGTCTTCCCAGTGATCTTCATCGCCTTCATCAAGATCATCCTCCGAACATTCCTCCCACAGGGCCCTTTGTTGTTTAATACTTTCTATTGTCTCCTGGCAACGCTGCAGTTGCCCGAGCAATGCTTTGTCCTGAACTCGCATCGTCTCCTGGAAAAGAAATGACATGTGTCATACGTTTGTATTTAAATTTTCCTACTTCTTTGTTTCAAACGATTAATGTGGTTTGACGTGTGCTCGTTGGAAGTTCCGTAAAATACATTTCAGACCAGATTTTTCGACTTTGAAAGGTGGAAAATATCCCCAAAACTTCACAGAGAACAATTAGTTCATTTTTAGTTAAACAGAAACAAAAAGGTGGACTGAAACGGACAGAAAATCGATACCAGTCCATAGATATGGTTGAGTCAATCAGTCAAAAACCCAGTTCACTCTCAGTTCCATAGTTCAGAGTTGGTCCAAAGACCTATGTGCTTTGAAGGGCATTTAGAAGCGACGATTGGTCAACGATTTTAAAAATATTTGTTAAACGCGACACGAGTTCTTACTTAAAGTCTTAATATGGACAAGCTACTTGCGGACAAGGACTGATCGAAATGTTTCACATGACATTTTCCCCGTGAAGATCCCGTGATTAGAACTGATCTTCAGTAACCCATGCATGTCGTAAAGGCGACTAACGGGAACACTTGGTCAGCCTGAGGTTGACACATGTCATCGTATCCCCAATGCGTAGATCGATGATCATGCTGTTGATCACTGGAGTGTCTGGTTCATACACTATTATCTACAGGCCGCCGCGATACAGTTGGAACACTGCTCAGTGCGGGTAAAACTAAAATGATTCACTCACATAACACATAACGAATTACATCGTTAACCTCTTAACTTTGCGTTCCGAAAACATCGTAGCATGGCTGGTTATGGAAATTGACGAAAAGGCGTTTTGATCCGAGTTCAGATGCATATTTAATAAGAGGGCGAGGTTAACGAGGGTTGTTAGTTCAAGTACTACGGAAGAGAGACACATGGTAAGTTAGATTCTGCAAGAACACGAATGTTGTTTTCCCAGTGCAGCGAGTACATGAGATCGTCATGTCAATAATTTATAATGTTTCCTTTCGGTCATTAAGCATGCTGAACTGGGATTTCAGCAAATGGTTAGAAGTTCCTTCACAACTGTCTCCATTTGCCAGACATACACTCGATCGTTGTACATACAGCCTGACGGTAACCGTGGCATGACCGTCCGAGGACATTTGGACCTACGGTCGTACATAGGGCTGTACACACTAAATGGAGACAGTTACAGTGTCAACGGCGTTAGGTTCATTGACTACAAGGGCGTCAGTTCACATGATATTTGTAAATGATGAGTCAGCTTTCACAGCAATGTGCCAAGGATCTTATTAGACCCCGTCCACCAACATTCCAGCAGTATCACGCAGAGGGAATGTCCAAATGGACCCATGTCTCGATGTAGCCATGTTGGGAATTAAACCGGTCATCATGAGTGGCGAGCGAACGCTTTCACCACTTGACTTGGACTACCACTGACAAAAATTAAGGAGCAAAAGATTTGCAGTGTCGGTGAACCAAGACCTGTCACTGGTCAAACTGGTGTATCTGAGGAAAATGTCAATTATTTTACGTTTTGCATGAAAAGTGTGAACAGAGGAATATAAAAAACTGGGAATAAGAAATCAAAAGCGTTCAAATATTTTCCCAACCTTTGGGACTTAATTAAACCAGATTCACGCTGATTTGTATAGTATTGTCTTCCATTGAATCGGTATTGATACCAAACCTTTAGCCACCTGATCAATAGGTGTTATCGATACAGTGGCCTCGGGGTGCAGTTTCTAGTGTAAGGCTTATAGATAACAGACCGAGGGCTAAGTCTGGCATTCGGATCTGACTGAATCATTTTCTTGCCCGATTGACGTATTGATGTATTCAACGGCAAAAAATCGAAACATCATCAGACTCGAAATCACAACACGCATCCCTGACAGCGAAAACCCCTCTGGCTAGAAAACATTAACTATTGATGTTTGGTTGATTGACGGAATTAGGTAGAATAAACAATCCGTCCATCTAGGGAGGCAATATTCTCAGGAGATGGTATAGGGAAACACAGCGCCTTAATATAGTGAGCAACTGAACCTGAGTCAGGAGAAAGGTGGCACATTGACAAATTGTTCCTTGTGATCGAGGGAGTGATTTCTACGCATCTTTTTGCCACTGTTCCAGCAAAATCATGGCGGGGGACACCAGAAATGGTCTTCAAACATTGTACCCATGTCGGGTATCGAACCAAGGTCTTCGGTGAGACGAGCGAACGGTTTAACCCCTAGGCTTCCCCACCGCTCCAGTTCATATTGTGTATAAAACGTCAAGCCAAAGAATACCCAGACTCGATTATCCGTCCAATCAGATTGGACTTTGGATGGATGCGTCCAGTCGCAATAACCTGTTCAATTGCAGCCTAAACACAACCTCAACTATAGGATGCAATAATGAAAGCCATTTTAACAGCTTCTACGGCCGAGTTGCAATCACGCCCGCTGTCAGAAGACACCTCTACGACTCATATTTACAACATGTGGGCTCCTACTAGAACCAGCAGCATGACCAGTGTACATAATTGATGAGGAAACATGGGGGTTGTATACAGGATCAATACAAATCTACTCCGGGGACACCTGGTGTCGGACTGTACAGGGAAACGATGAAGATTGTGTCTGGTTGGACGATGACTGAATGATGAAGTGTCGAATCTATAGTCCAGTTTTACTGGACTTCGCCACGTGTTTTCCCTTTCTAGACTAATAAAGTGTAAGTAGGACTCGCAAAGTGTGATTAGTATTGCCTGCATTTTAGTTCTCTGTATACCCCAATGAATGACTCCAGGGCCTCCCAATGGTACCCCTTGAAGATTCTAGTTAGAATACTTGTCGACTACTGGGATCAGGTGGTGGGCCTCACTGACTTGCTTGACACGTGTTATATATGTCGATTTCCTTAGATCGACGCTGACGCTGTTTATCACTGGATTGTCTGATCCGGACTCTTTACAGATCCGTCACCGTCACCATAAAGCCGGAATATTGCTGAGTGTGGCGTTAAACAACAAATCAACCAACCTAGTAACTAGTATCGACCAATCAAGCGACCAGTACAGACCTGACATCAGTTACCTTCGGTTCCTACATATAGCAATAGAAATATCCTAATTTTCTACACACAGTAATTCCGTGTATTGCAGTTAAATCTGATGCCCCTAACCTTCAATGCTATTTTGATTTTTTATATACTGAAATGCGAGGGCGCGAATATAAATATAAACTTCACATAACAGCCATTAGCTATCCCATTCTCACCAGCTGTTGAAATCAATGTATTTGAACCGACGCTGCATAAATGAACCACAACCGGTATTCATACAGTTCAGCTATTGTTAGATATATAGACATGGGATACTACGCATTGCTATAGAACACGGGCTAAGCCTGATGTTGGAGCGATCTATGTATGATAGGTAGGTATTTGTATACAGGTGATCGATCCGGCAATATACAGGAATTTGATTGACGAAGTAAGTAGGTCGGTAAAGTAATAACCTGACAAATATCAATAACTTCCAGTCCATAGCAGGTGAACACGCATCTACAGTCCTTGGATATAAACATTGCACACACTATTTCCAGATGCAACAAACAAATGAATGAATATTGTTTTGTGGTGTCAGTTCAACAGTGGACATGGTTTTACGCCGCTTTTGGGGCAATATTCCTGCAAGATCACGAAGGAGGGCACCAGACATGGGCTTCACACACTGCACCCATGTAGGGAATCGAACCAGGGACTTCGACATGATGAGCGAACGCTTCAATCACTTGGCTACCCCATCACCCCGTCAGTTGCACAAGTGAAGCAAATGGAAGATACATGCTAAAATAATTCTTCTAAAACTTTTTCCACACTTACGACGGATGATTCCAAGGATCCCCGTGAGAGATCGCCCTAACCCATTAATTACTTTGTCTCAAGCTCTGTGAACTCGTGTGAGCGATATACACGGCTGTTGCCAATTTGTCTGTATCCAAGTATACCGTGACCCGGGGAGCTAGACGTCTCTCCACTGTATCCTCCATATGTCAACATTCATTACTAGAAGAAGTGAGAGAAACACCTTGCAGTCTTCAGTACGTACATTTCTGATCTCATACACGGAAACGTTTGATAACTCTTGACATATGCGCGCTTGTGTTTTCCACAAACAGAATTATTGCTGATGCCCCCAAATCATACAGAAGAAATATTTCCAACTATGGAAGATTGTATTTGGATCCCACGTTTTATCGTTTGCTAATATATAATGGAGTAGGTATGGCATACATATGTAGACGCTGACACAATAATGCTTTTAGTATTGAGCGCCGATATAGCAATATTTCAGCATATCACTGCGTCTTGAGAACAGACGGGTCTGTACCTAACACACAGAGGACCAATGGCCTGTGTTTGGAAAGATTCAAACTCAATCCATTAAGTCGCTTAGTCCGACCACTTGTTCCACACAGTCTTTTCATAGGACAAGCACATTCTCTAACCCGAAGCCACCTCTATGGTACCAGTCTATTTACTAGTTCCTTTCAACAACTGGGGTAATCAGACGCATCACATACGCGTCTTTAAGAGCATTGTGCAGTATACTTCTCAAAGGGTTACATTCCATGCACATTAATGCACCAATAAACATCACACGAAAAGCATTCCACAAAAAGAATTCTCTGTTTGGTACCAAAAGGGCGATACCACTGGAAACATGGCTTGGCTGCCAACATCAACACCCACAGGTGCTCACCGATGATGTTGCGATGATGTGTGCTGAAGTTAACGCACGCCACGTGATGACTACCTCCCCACAAAGAACATCTTCCATAGCACCAAAACACCTGGGAACTATGTGTATTTATATTCTTCTGCACGGGCTGCTTACTGGGTTGTATCGAGTTACAACGTGAAAGAGGAAGTGTTGTTCTACGGCAAACGGTCTGCTCATCTACTGAGAGCCTGGTTTATCTTTACTCCGGGGTGTGGTTGACTTCATGTTCCATTTAACCTACAACTATAGCTTAATTCGTGTAACGCCGTATAATAAAACATGGAATATTCAAGCTATATGATGGCAGTGTGTAAATAACCGAGCCTCCACTTGGCAGACCTTGAACTGACGCCATGGCTATCGAACTAAACAACTGGGATAAGATGATATTTGTCAACCACGTACCCTGTCCCGTTGGGAGTCTTCTCCGACAGCATCGGTTACTGAACGCCCAGTTCGAATCTTAAACGTGTCTTATCCTAAGAGGTAACAACTGTATGGGAATACGAAAAAAACTGACAAAAAGGCAGTGTTCGCAAAGATAAACAAAGCATCCACTGGGGTGTTTGGCGTCCGGTTACCTGCTTGGCACTATCTGTCCAGAACCGTGCATTGAGAAAATGCTAACTCTTTGGTAATACTGTTTTTAACTGTACCCTAAATCCTTACATTCACTGACAGCATTGAGGTTGCTTTCCTGTTCTTCCAGTTCACTTATCAATCCTTCTGTATCGTGTAGTCTTGAGACAATCAGCTTGGATAAAGACGGGACAATACGTAAGAAGCTTATAGTCATGTCATACCGATCCCAAACCTGTGAGTTCTATAATGACGTAGCATGCTGTAATAGTAGTCGATGGTTGGTGGCAGAAACCATTTCATGCTTCCTATGTACATTATCACTGATGTTTACTATACAAATAGTGGTTATCCTGACTTCTGGAAAGTCTGTAGATACGTAAGAAGGTACAATTTAAGAATATCCTGTGTGCCTATTTTGAACTGAATTTTTTTTTTTAAAAAAAGACCCTATTGTACCGAGAATGTGTCTCTGAGATGCAACTTTGAAGTCGTTTCCTTGTAGATGAGAACAATTAGTAAAATCTACTTTCTGACAACCCAATGAACCTGCAATCAAGACCCCCTCTTCATGTTGTGATTGAGGAACTTGACGAGGTTGTGATAGCGCCATGTCTACATGGATAAGGCTGGCCTATGGCGTGACGCAAGCAATGAAGCCAGGGCTGGTTGGCATGAGATTACAGAGTGACAGATCTCGTTAGTCCGCCATTATCTCTATCTGTCTGCAGACAAGAGACACGGCGTGGAGCTGTACATGCAACACGGAGACGCTTACCTTCAGACTGCAGGTTGACATAGGTTAATACGTGCGCCTGTCTGACGCGAACGAAATGTACACCATTGTGTAAGGTTTTCGTTGGAAAAAAACCAGAAAAAAAAACAAGATAACAACGTTTTACGTCAACCTTTGTTGAACTGTTATAATACTGAATACAGTTTAAAGATCATTTCAGCATTTCGACATAGAGATTAGAGATTATTTTCTTTACGGAATATATTCTCTTGATTATATCCAGGTATTTAAAAACACAGGTTTTGTTCATCCTGTAAAGTGATGGTGTACACCCCATCACAAAGATGACCAATCGAAGCTGTCTAGACTAGAGCTTAGTCTCTGAATATATATAATGTTGATAGGAACAAATAAACCCATATAAACTGAAAGGCAGCCCCAGTGAGATCTGAAATTCAGAACCTGAAGAAATCTAGACTTGCTTCACTTAGAGCTTTAGCATTGTAGGGAGGGTTAGGCAGTTGATAAAATGGTTCACGGACTGCGAGACACAGTAGAAGTTGCCTTTGACAGCCTTGGTTTATTAAACAGCTCTTCCGTCCGACTTGGCGAGTAGTCATTACATGGAAAACTATTGACAACTAACGAGCAAACTCAAAGTTCTATTTACACATTTCCTGTGCATATAATGTAATCGAATCCTAAATTAGACCTCTCAGTACTGTAACATGGCTTCAGTCATGCGACACATGCTGGTACAATTACATAGCATTACATGATCAAAGTAACAATGCAATTCTTAATAGAAGAAACACGTTTTACACAATCCATATAACTGTATCCAATTAGCACAGACGCAGCTGCCCGTAATGACGTGCAACCAGCAACACATATTCACAATTGTCCGAAAGTTGTTGACCTTGATATGTGACCACACACACTTGGTGACTTGATTGACACGGAAGTCTTAAGAACTAAATTTTAAAAAAGTGAGAGTGTCCACTACACGCGACTGACATATATCCTGTGGTAACCGACCGGCAGTCAGACAGAACCAGGTGTCCGGCCTTGGAAATGTCCTTGTGTTTATCGGGGAAAACGTCGGGCAGGCACGATCTCTAAGGGAACAGCTGGCTCCACACCTAACATGACTCAACAAAATTGCTGAATCGGCGATAAAGAACTTTGGAAACAGCAGAAATAGACACGTTTCCAACAACTGAATGGAAGAAACTGTTTGAGGTTGCTAGTTTTCCTAAATTATCTGAAAAGGTTAATTGTTATGAATAACTTGTAGAAATAACATCTGAAAAGGCCGCATTATTCAGTAGCTAGTTAAAAAAAGTAGCTTCCGGAGTCGTAATGGTGCAATCAGCCCGCCCATATATCTACCATGTATCTATTGTGAGACAGGGATCAACCTTACTGAACAAACATGGGTATACTAATTTCTAACAAAGGGAAACGATACTTTCTGTATGCACATTACGCATTTCCTGGGAATGATTCTTTAAATCCTTTAAGAGTTTGTTGTACAAATATATACTGCAATCACTCCTTGAAAATAACGTTGAAAAAGCGTAGGAAGGAAATGTGTATGTTGATGTTGTTTTGTGGATTTATTAACGTGCTGAACTCTCTCTCTCTCTGTCTCTCTCACACACTCGTAAAGTTTTAATTGTTGTCATTATTGGCTCAAAGAACATGGCCCATTTTGTTCTGACTGGATGTTGCTGAGCAGCTGAGGTCATTGCCCTGTGTTGCCGAGGGCCCCTTGCTGGGGAACTGAGGATAGCTTACTCTATTCAGTTTACTCTATTCACCGTGAATACTCTTACAGCCATTACATCAAATCCCTATTACAGCAACACCCAATCTACACTGAGAAAACAGCGGCCAGCACTTTACATGTGCAACACATCGTAACACATCACCCAAACGCTATTAAGTCCACACTACCTATACTCTCGTCCAGCGAACCTTGAATTATCTCGCTTTTGCCCTGGGGAGACGGGCCTCCAAAAATGTCAGGTCTGACATTAGTAGTTATCAAAGGCCTCCTCCAAGCACAACATCACCTTATATTTAACATCCATGGCTTCAATTCAGGCACAGCCTTCATTAATCATTCAATTTAAATCTAATCAGGGCCTTTGAGGTTGATATAGAGAAGTGCGGATGCTAATCGGCAGTGCTGAATAAACCCAGTGATGGTTTCGGCCGATATGAATACGACGTTACTTCACTTAACGCCGGATGTAATCTGTATTGTGTAACCGTGTGGCTGAAGGCTGACAAAGTTACATCAAGATCAATACAAAGTCTTTATCTTGACAAAAATAACGAGTAGGAGATTTTTGGTTATTGACTGTGAAAGGGGAAGGATGAACAGAACCTGCGTCCAGATCTATTCAGAGAACTCCCATTACAACTTAATAAGAGGCATGTAAGGACAGACGTTATCGCTATCACTGTAGGCAAACTTCTACCGCATGTTTCCTCTTGTTTACTTTTAAGACTTCAAACATAATGTCCGATGCAGTTTCATACCGAATTGTTTTCAGTTGACTGTTGCCCTGCCTTTACGTGTGATTTGGCTACATACACATTGGTGACTCGACACATGTTGAAATGATGGTCTGTGTTTCATTAATATTAAGCCATACTGAGCCTGAAATCAATGTACCAGTCTTGACTATGCGTCAGATCTAGATGATAAGTCTCCGGGCTCCTTTTTATGTTATTTTCTGACAATAACTTACCAGCCGCATTTTCTGTAAGACATGCTCATTTCAGCCTGCTCAGAAATCGGCGAATATATGTCAGCGTTAATTGACATAGGACACCTGGCTTCCTGAAGAAATTACGGCACATGTCGGTCTTCACAAATGTCTAAGACAAATATGTTTCAACCCATGGACAGATTGGTAACTTTACATGTACTCCGTCTTAATTCGGAATAGAAACACGTTCTCTTCAGTTGTGAATTCGGCTAGCATTTATCACAAATGCAAATTTACAAGTTACGTGACTTTACCTGTTGGGTTTTAGATCACCCCAGGCTATTTACGACATTGTACGGACTTGCAGCAGCAAGGGGAACATTAAATAAGCAAATTAGCCAAGCGGATTACGTCAATAAAACATTTAACATAGCACAATGTAACAATTAAAGCACACAGCCTTTGATCTAAATGCACTGGCAGCTTGGTGCTCGGGCTGACCGCGTGCAAACGTCCACCTGTGGTGGTTTAATGGACATCAACGCTATCATTATATTACGTGACAAGGGTGGAGAATCGAGGTAATTCAAAATGGCCGCGAGCACTTTGCAAGATTGGGCAGTGATGTTACACAATGAAGTTCACCCCTGGGACATGATATAAAGGATATGATTATTGATAACATTCCTCACACAGCGATCGTGGTTGCAATTTTCATCAAATGTGTCCAACATTACAATATTTCTGATAAAAGTATTGCCGCACAGGTATTACATTCTCAGTCAGTCAACCATACACTAACTGAACACTAAGCATCGCCGATATCGTTGTTTCAATATCATATGATATTTTTCCAATGGCGTATGAATACACACGAACCCCTAACGTAAGAATTTAACTCTCAAACCCCTGTGTAGACACTACACCATGTGTAAATAAACATATGACACAACGAGATATTATTGCACCTTTAGGACCCGTGAAAATCCCGGTTAGAAATGATCTTTAGTAACCCATGCTTGTCGTAAGGGACGACTAACGAGATTGAGTGGTCAGACTCGCTCACTTCACATGTCATCGGTTCCCAATAGTATTGTTGAATGCTCACACAGTTGATCACTGGATTGCCTGCTCCAGACTCGATTATTTATTGACCGCCGATATATAGCTGGAATATCGTTGAAAGCGGCATGAAAGTAAACCCATTCACCATTGGACACTTGGGTGTAAATTGTACTGCATTCACGATAAAAGTCAGAAATATGGGACATGGGTTTCCTATGTATTTGTACCATTGTACATGAACCCTGAACTCAAGACTAATCAAATGAATTTGTGAATTTATCAGTGGTTGACAGTTTATCCTTTGTTAGGGTTAATTGGTGGGTTTTGTTTGCACACTAACACTTTTTCAAGGGCATGTACGTGTTTATGGTCACATAAACAATGAATTCTACCATCCGTTCGAATCAAACTGCTTTTCACTATGACGTAATGTTTTCTCAAGGTGGTAGACCTGTGGTAATTAATTTATATATCGCAATAAAACAGTGATTGTGAACATGATTTGTCATTTTCGCTGGAAGTATCTATATCCTCCTTGGGTTCAGCTCAGTAAGTACAGTAAATAAGCAATAAACAGACAGACAAGTGTCAATTGTCCAAAATAGGCGGCTGCCGACTTCGCAGTGTACTCTTTTAAGATTAAATGAACACAGCCTAGATCCTAGAAGATAGTTACACTTAATATGTCACAGCCAGGGTATTTGCTGAAGGTTTCCCCCGATAATTTAACATTTACCTTAGAAGTTCAGTATGTATACAAGTATATATCAGAGTGAGTATGGTTTTACGCCGTTTTATGCAATATTGCAGCAACATCCTACCAGAGACACCAGAAATGGGCTTCACACATTGTACACATCTAGAGAATGGAATCTGTTTCTTCGGCCAGATGAACGAACGCATTAACCACAAAGATTATCCCACTCTCCACTTTGTATACAAGGTCAAGTATGTTTCAATGTAATACAACATCGTATATATATGAGCAGACAGAAAGGGTTGTAGATCAGTATATTTACAATGTACAAGGTCCGACATGAAAGGGCTTTTGAGAAATGAAGTGATACTAACCATGATACTATCTGTCACTGGCAACCACAGTAAACACATCGGAAATTATAAATGCATATTACAAGTGAGATAAGCCATTATAGACCCTCGCTAAGAATACAGTAATGTCAGTTGGAAGGATTAAGTTGATCCGAACATAAAATTTAAACAAATACCTAGCCGGCATACTGTACGTGACACATATTCGCATGCTACGCAATAATACAAGCAACAAAGACCTTTCCATTGGCACAATACATCCATATAAATCTCAAAGCGGAGTGCTTGCCAAATGTTCTGCATTCAGAAACAATCGCATGTTTCCGTATAGTTTAAGGTCACCCTGCTTCTTGTCCGAGCGCACATAGATAATATTCCACTGCAATCATTTCACAGCTGCGTTACCTCAAATTTGTCCATATAACCCTGTTGGGGGCATGTTTTTTTCTTCGTAAAGGAATCGAACACTTACTGTTGTAGGAAAATCGATATACCCCCCAATCTCCCTGGTTAGGTGAACAGTAATTTGAAATCTGACAATGCTTTGCATCAACAAAAGAGATATCATGTCCTTCTCGAACCAGAAATAATCGGTTACGTGGTTTTCGGGCATTAACAGTTCGTAATGGGCAAACTTTTCAGATGGAATATTGATGATTAATTTTCTGAGTGGGAACGGAAGGGCGACCACAGAATGCCAAATTCGATCATTCCAATCAACTTATAGAAATTGGACCTACAAATACGCTGCACGTGTAACTGGAGCTCAATCTTCTGATAAAATACGCCTGGGGAGATTCAAAGTCATCTAAAACTGAAGCTATAGGTATTAATCAACGTTCAGAGAAAAGCTCTCTACCTGGAAACAGAAAGACAAGGGCTACTTCTACAGTATCATGTAAACTAGATGGAGGAGGATCAGTGGCTATTGTAGACGTGTTCACATGCTTGTGTTGTTCGCAGAGTGATCAATTATATTGTTCTGACCCCTCTGAATGGGTTCAGGTGTTACGGACGTCAATAGGTCATAAACTGGAGGTAGGTAAACATGGTGTAGCAGGGCGGAAGTATTTGTAGGAACACGCTGACCACTGGTCAAGCCGATATTATAAACATGTACACAGATGCCAGCCTTCTTAGTGCATTAACTACCTCTCAAATAACTTGTAGTTAGGGTCAAGACCTCATGCAAAGGTCAACGAATGCCATAGTCTATTAACTCCTAGTTTCACAATAAGTTTGTTTCAAATTCTACAAGACATGGTGTTTTGGTATTTTCTGTCAGTCTATTACAATGACTTGGGGGAGTTCTTGTCCATTATATTTTCATAAACACATTTTTTGCACTTCTTGTAGCATTTCCAAAGGGAGACATTTGGAATAATAATTCATGATCCCCTTCTACTAATGGCTATATTCTGTTTGCCCTTGCTAGCGTAGAAATGTTTCACCAAGGCTAAATAACTGAATCAATTCTAAATACTGATGTCTGTGTCCTTTTTCTGACTACACAGCAACACCTCCCGCCTACCCGCCTACCCGCCTACACCAATAGACTTGAAGTGATAACCCACGCCACACGTATCATATTTTGTATAGACCATGAAGTATTCAACACATTCCATCATATACACCGAGTGGGGTCCTACCGTACCCCATTTTGTTTAAACCAGGTGTTAAAACACCCTTATACACTGCTTCAGAGCGTCGGGTTCACCTACTTGAGCACTCGGCCGTCATATGCCCCAGCCATTCGAGTGAGATTTACAACACATACATGCCGAATTCCGAGAGTCTGTATGATACAGCTTTACGCTGTAAAGCTATAAACCCCCTGCTGAAAGTGACGGGCCGGGAAAACAGGTTAGGACAGCCATACATAACCCGATAGGACAGTACGTAGCTGGTTCGTTTGCGGTTGTCAGGGAGAAACTATTAGATATAAAAAACACATTTGATTTTCACGTAATACATCTACAGCAAACGTTTTTAACTACTGATCACCAGACATTTCCCAGGGAATAATTTACTGCTTGAACGTTTGGTTGGGAAATACGCGTGGGCTTCGCTTCTGTGTAAGCAGGAAATCGCAAGTCGTTTGGATAAGGTTTGACTAAAAATATCTATTAAGGTCTTTTTATCTATTCAATAGCATTTGTAATTGTATGGCAGATCTTAATTTCATCTTAAAACCTTAACAAATGCTCTACGAAAATTAGTTCTTTGAAAACCTAGAACTGGGATACGCCCTTGTCAACTCGAACAATGTCAACCCGACCTTGAAACTGACCTGTTAATTCCTATCGAATCTGAGCATAACACATCACGGAGGTAACTAAAACATACAGATGATCAGACGGATTGATTTAAGGGCTACTTTGATATAGCAACAGCAATAGGTAACCCATGACACATCACATTTTCAACGACTAATGTTCGCAATGTTTTGTTTTAGCGTCCATAACTTGATGATCTACGTAAGGATACTTTGAAATGAATCACCATTCTAGATAGATCGCTTCCTTTAAACTGGAAGCTCATGAAGCGATTTTAGCACTTTAGCACAATGGCCGCCACGCCTTCTCAGCAGACTTAAGACTACCTCCTGAACGCAAGGGTAGACTACAATTACAACTGTCGCTACTTATCATAGAACATAGAAGAGTGTTACATTAATAAACAGTGCTGCTTTGTCTGTCTACTCGGATATCTTGAAGTGCAACAGAAGCAAGCATTATCTCCTTCAAAACACAAGAGTGTGTGATTTAACGCCTGAAGCTATGCATGTATAAGGTTCTGCACAACAATGTCTAAACTGAAACGGCATATGAAGTCTCACTCCCCAAACCGAGTAAGATCGGTGTGTGCTGCTCTATGGTTGATGCGGTTTGCAAAACGATAACATCTGAATTAACACTGAAGATACACAGGTATAGCAGGTTTGACGTTTGAACATATAATTATCCATGATAAGAATGACGATGGTATCATTGGTTTAATTTTCAGCACAATTCCGTCATCATTCCGTCATCATTCCGTCATCAAAAACATTGGGCATCCTGTTTACGTCTTATATGATCATTTGAGGACAAACACAAACACCTATTCATAATTTTCACAGCAAACATCTTTATGTTCGCCTTTGTTACAATTATTTCCTTAAAGAGAGTAAAATATTTTGAATCAGACGTCGTTTCGTCACGTCCATATAATTTAGCAACAGTGTGTGTTCAGCAAACAAGTGACAATATTTCCTGGTGTAAGGTAACCAAATCCTGAGATTAGAACCTGATAAAGGGATCCCCGTTGAGCTCGCAATGATCTGGGACACAGTTTAGTCACGTACGTTTGTGACCCCATCCTACCCATCCCCATCAAAACGAAGCAAACAATGCACACCGCTTGGACTTCCATCATCAAGGTCGTCTACTGGATATGTCGTTAGGATTTCAATACATGAGGCACTTTAGCATAAACAGGTAGAACCATTTTCCTACCAGTCTCTTATCTCGGCCCTTACACCCGTTTGGGGTGTACAATGAATAATACGATAGATAGGAGGATACGCATTGCAATGATGGTTCGATAATTACAGTCTATATTTTGAAGTTAACAGAACAGATGATGATGATGATGATGATGGTGATGATGATGATCTTTACACTTAACCAGATTTCCTGAAAAGGCCTATCCTTTCAACTTTCAACCCAAACGCATTTAAACATGAAGTTCTATGAAGTCATTGGGGCATTATGTATTGGGTGACTTGTAAACCTTTGTATCTTCCGTGAAAAGAAATATTTACCTGTCTTTACTAAAAATCAGTGTTTTCTCATTCGCCAAATGTGTTCATTTAGTTACCATTGCTTTATAACATAATCCTTTTGTCACGATTAACAAACATATCTACCGGAGTTCAACAGACAGCATACTCTAGCAACAGTATAATTCAACACACGCCTTTACAGGTTTCGATAAATCAAACATACATCTGGCTTTCATAGCAGTTTACACTCTACCCAGATAAGAATTAAGATAACTGGTTACGTGTTCTCAATAGAACATTCCAGGAATATTTTCAGCCAAGGTTTAAACAGTGGCGCCGTACATCAGCGAAAGCATAGCTACTCAGCCACCTCAATGTTAGTTAACAATGGTCGTGTTTGGGCAGAGGTGTGATTTGGGGGATGTGGGCAAATAATGTTTCAATGTAACCGGTAAGTGCCCTCACAGGTTCCGCGACTGAAAGGAGAAATATTTAAAAAAGGATACCCTGCTAAGAGGTATCATGAGTTTATCTCGTAAATTGAAATAACGAAATGCTTTTTGCTGTTGAAGATGTAATAAAAAACTTTGTCTGCTTTAGTGTGTTATGATTATACACATTAAATATGTTCGTCCGAGTGATATTTAACTGGAAAGTTGGCTTTGGTATTTTGTTTCATTTCATTGATTGATTGTTTTTCGACAATATTTCAGCCATCCTACGACCCTCTGGACCAGATGAGCAGGTGATCAGCATCATGAGCATCGACCTACGCAATTGCGTTTCTAGTCAATGAACCACGTGACCAAATTCATTTTATGCTCATACAAATCTTTTCTGAAGCAAAGTCGATTCTGTATCCCTACTGTTCTTTGAGCAGGTGCTTATGAAACCAAGTGGTAACGATGCCACGTTAGCACACCATGCCAACTAGGCAATCGCGCACTTAAAATAAAGCAATACATACGCATAAAGACTGGGATTTACATCGAAATTGATATGTCACTGATGCATTACATGTTCTCAACCTGGTTACTTAACGGTAGGCAAAACTTTACTGAGTTATATTTTTAACAACTTTTGAGCAAGAGTATGACGCCCTTTGAACGTACCGTGATTACCTCATACAGCTTCTTTTACACGGATTTAAAGTATATGTGATCATTGTAACGCTACACCTTATGTACAAATGTAAAGTAAACCCATTAAAAGGGAAACGTAAAGTAAACCAAGTACAGGTGGAAATGTAAAGTAAACCTACTAAAGATGAAGGTGAACAATCAGTTTTTCAATCTCGATGTAAGACATCTTCATCAATATTTGATTCTCTCACAAACATACACACACATCGTCATCACAACCAGAGCCATTGTCCCATTAACAAACTTCATAAGCCGTAGACAAATCACATTCATCTCATTATACGCAACATAACCATGGCGTCATATTGAAAGCAGGTATATCTAGTGTATGTCTACATTCCGTGTTTAATTCACTTGGATGACCATAAGAAACAAAAGCTGCTCGTAGACATAACAAAACAGCACGTAACTCTATGCCAGAGAAACTTCAGTAGGCGGGAAGCTCAACGCCGACTGTGTCTACCGAAGCGACCACGCTATCGCGGTGAGAAGCTGTTTATAGCTGCCAGATACCAATGCCTTTCCTTTTATCACGTTCCATTTAACTTGACTTATGTTAATTTGGTATGCATTCAGCGTCCACTTGACAACACTGCAGAGCTATATCAATTCGGATTATGATTATTTTCCCGACTAGGAAATAACTGTTTGTATATTGATTCATCATTTTTTCGTAACGACTTGAAAGTGGGTCTTTATTATAAATACTACAGATCTAATCATAGGTCAATGATCGAACGATTACGTCAATAAACCAATCACATTACACATGGCTATATCCATGAGTGGGTCTAAGATTGTGTGGAATGTCACACTGTGAGAACGTTGACCGTAATTCTTCATGGGTATTTAAACGTGTGATTTACGCTTCTGTGACGACTGTGTCGTCAGATGCAATCAAATATGGTGAAGTAAGGTATGGAAGAGGTACGTGCTTTGATTTGATTAAGGGCGTGCAATATTGCTTGAATAACTCGACCGTAATATGACCGATATTTAAGACTACTACAACACAGTACACATCCACTGAATAATAAATACGTATTGGGGATACTTTCTTGTGTACAACTACAAATGTATTTTTAGCTGTAATTATGTGAACACAGATGGACGACATATGGAAAGAATAGTGTGGGTTAGGCATATGGGCAGTGATGCAATGGTGGGAATAGCGAGTTGCGTGTCTAACATACTGATGTACTTACCAGTTCCGTCCGTAACCATGACAACGCATTGTCTATCCTACTTTTTCTCTCTTTCCATGGAAGCTCGCTACTTAAGGTTGAGCTGCTCCCACACGCACTGGCAGCCTTCTTCTTTCTCTCTATCTCCTCCCATGTTTCGTCCTTGTAGACGATGGGGACTGTATACCCTTGACACATGTCCACGGGGGTGAGGGGTCTGACTCGAGGCGGGGTCAGCTTGTCCAGGCTTGAAAACGAGCCGAAATCGTCCGTGTCCAGTGCTGACAAAGTTCGATTGGCAATGTACATACTGGAAAGCAAAGAAGAGAGGTCCCAGTCAGAGTCGAAAAGGGAAGAAAATAACGTCGTCATCTTGAAGCTTAACCAGTCCTATCTTTCACACACGTGTGTCACGTGTACTCTGTGTATTGAGGAAATATACACATTCCAGTTAACTATTTTTATCCACCATACATCGCTTCCGTGTACGCGTACAGATAAACCACACTGTTTCGTCAGACTGAGAAGCATCCAGATTACACATTAGGTCTTAATATAATCCTGTCTCGAAAACCATTAATCCCAAGTTAATCTAGTTAATCCTCTCCAGCGTTCTGAGTCCCTCCTGTCTGCCCCCTATACAGCCGGCAACTGCACAGACCACGCGCACATTCTCTCCGCATCTCTCACCTTTCCAGTGGAGATAGTGTGCCAAGCTTGGGTTATTTTAGGAGATGGAAGCACTGCAGTCTTGGAGATAATTAACTTTTGCCTTTTTGCGAACATGTCTATAAACTCTCTAAAGCATAGGTGATGAAATTAAATATTGCATGCGATATAGATTAGATTATTGATAAACATATTGGAAATGATCGATGGGCCAAGATAATTCTATTAATGCGGTTGCAGTTAACGTATAAAGTTTTCAGCAATGAAACCTCAGAAATACTGACTATTCCAAGTACGGTATTTAATTTCTATTTTCAGACAATATTGAAGTAGTAAAATTTCATAAAAGATTACTTTTCTTCGTGGTGTTTCAGTTCTCAGCTCGGCTTGTATTGTTATTCATTTAATTCTCAAAATTTAATGATTACAAATGCCATGCAATGTACATGGCATTTGACGAGGATAAATTATGAGTCATCTGCAATGTAATTACAGGTGAGGTGACTTAACATGTATGATGACGATGTTATTACTAGGGCGGCTACATATGAAATACCGGACATTTCAAACCATCAACGAGTGACAAATCCCACGTTAAGAACATATTTCACTCAGATTACATTAATTTCACTTTGCAACTGAATTTCTGAATTGTCAGCTGGTTCTCTTTCTAAATACTAATGTACTTCACTGTACTTTTATCAAGCTTCCATCTGTACTGGAGAATAGGTTTAACAAAAATCTGTGAAATGTTAACAGGATGTCCTGTCGTAAATGTGAAAATAAGGTCGACATTTATATAGCTAGGCGGGATGATAGCTCATACACCTGGTGCATTGTGTTCTTGCTGACGGGAAAAGGTGCACATTTCAGCAGTTTCTGGTCACACTACTCTCTGTCATCTTTGGGCTTACTTCCGGGTTTTGAGATTAACTTGTCATGGAGTGGCTGGGAATTATCGATGTGTTATCTCACATCACATTAATCTATATAGGCACAGTTTGCATAGGGGCTGAATAGTCACCACGACCTAAAACATTTCCCGTTTCAGTAAACAGTCCCTGCTCAGCCTTATGCACCACACCATACACATAATCATTGTCGTTTTAGTCAATAATGTTCAGCATTATAGAATCACTACCAACACTTACACAAGATAATTCTGTACAATATTCACGAAACTACAAACACAGCCTGTCTACATACCCAGAGGAGAAGTTAGGTAGGTGTTGCTTAACTGTATGCAATATGATCAAGCAACATCTATTTGGAACAAATATTCCTCCTATGTTCCACATCGATACTACCAATATGGCCACGTAAAGAAACCCTTTCTGTGTCGGTTAACTGGCTAGTTAGTGTACATACGCAATGAGTAAATATGTGTGTGTTCAGTGTGCGGGCTGACCAATTTCACCTTCAATGTGATATCAATAGCTGACCAGTTGTAAGACTCGCTAGGCTAAATCGATATCTGGATATTGTTGACTTACTCGTGCCAGCAGTTGACTGACCTGCTGAAGTAGATTTGGTTATAGTTAAATATAGGAATGTGTCTTCTGTCAGAGCCTTATCGTTGGAAGAAATGTAACCAGCACAAGTCACCACTGCACAGGGTACCACTTTCACAATATGTATCACCAACATAACACACAAGAATTTCACAACAAGCATCACTAACATCACACACAACTATTTCACAACATGCATCACCAACATCACACACAACTATTTCACATGTATCACCAACATCACACTCAAGAATTTCACTATAAGCGTCACTAACATCTCACACAAGAATTTCACAAGCATCACCAACATCAAACACAACTATTTCACTATAAGCATCACCAACATCACACACAAGAATTTCACAAAATGCATCACCAAACATCACACACAACTATTTCACTATAAGCATCACTAACATCTCATACAAGAATTTCACTATAAGCATCCCTAACATCTCACACAAGAATTTCACTATAAGCACCACCAACATCACACACAAGAATTTCACAACAAGCATCACCAACATCTCACACAAGAATTTCACTATAAGCACCACCAACATCACACACAAGTATTTCACAACATGCATCACCAACATCACACACAAGAATTTCACAACAAGCATCACCAACATCACACACAAGAATTTCACAACATGCATCACCAACATCACACACAAGTATTTCACAACATGCATTGGCAACATCACACACAAGAATTTCATCATAATATGCATCATCATTATCACACAGGTATTCCCGGTACTGCTTCAGCTCACACCGACATCATCATAATATGCATCACCAAGTAATTTTAACAGATGCTTCATCACCACACATACAGGAATTACTCCAGTAAAGCGAGCATGCCCCAGCCGATAGCTACTCCAAGTGTCAGTTTCACAATTTCAGTAATCATTGTGTTGGACGATGGGTCCCCACGTCATCGTCGTTGTCACCGTCATCTGTACCTTAAACACTATCGTAATTACATCTACTTTCACGAACATCTTTATAGCCGTGGGGATAATCTTCACATATACCATGAAGATCAGGTCATGACGTAGAAAACTCAGGAACACTGAGATACTCCCCATACAGTATTATCCCAACTTCAAACAAACGACGTAAGGCATGCAGTCCTTCTCTGTTACCTGTGGTTTGCTGGTAACCGCTTCGAGAGAACAGAAGATTCAAGATCGTGTCGTAAAGCTACAAACTGGGTGTACATTCTTTACAAGACTATATACATCTCCCGAGATCTCATCACAGTCTCATCTCCATTGCATCAGTACTTTCGGAAATTAATCTAAACAGGAAATACATCGACATGTCATACTGGCTATACAATCCATGCTGAAATGAGGTCAAATATGCCTTTCCGAAAATCGAAGTGTTTTGAGATGTTACGCACTCACGTTGCTTCAAACAGGGATTATCTGCAGCATAATCTTCTATTCTCCCTGCTTCAAAGGGTCTAAACATGAATGTCGAACAATAACCAACGCCAGAATGCAGTACTGTAATCAGTTCCGCTCTGTCTTTAACAAAGGTGATAAATTCTACACCAGCAATCTGAAGAATGTAAGTTCTGTATAAACCATCCTTTACTCACCTCGTTTTAAAAAACAACATCGCAGACTGTACGTTCCCAAACGGCGTTATCACAACAGACCTGAGTGACTGCGGTTAACACTATGCTTGCTCGGCCTGGTGGTGGCGTTAGTAATTCGTTGGAATATGTAATCACCAGTTGTTACACAACAACGTTACAGATGACTGATCGCCCGACCGGAGGTGTTAAATGCTCCAGTGACCACTGACCGCGAGCTTGTCTCTTTACGGTCACATGTTAATTGGATAAAGGCGTCGACTGATGGCACGGCGTGAACAGTGGGTGATTAACGGAGGGGGTGCTCCGTGATTGCTGGGACGTAACTGTTGTAAACAATTCATTGACGGACAGACGTTTCATGCAACAGACGACAGTGACATACGACAGTGACAGTCCACGCGCGCGTGTCGTCTGCTTGTTTTGTCTACCCAAGCACGCGTGTCGTCGACTCCAGCAGACAGACGTCTGGTGACCATATTTGATTGAATTATGAAGCAGCCATGTGGATTTTAGGACAAGGAGGTGTGTGCGTGTATGAGAGTGTGAGAGAGAGACAGAAAGAGAGTATAGCAGGTAAATAAATCCACAAAATAACATCAATAAACACATTTCCTTCCTAGGCTTTTTCAACGTTAATTTCAAAGAGTGATTGCAGTATATATTTGCACAACAAACTCTTAGAGGATTTAAAGAATCATTCCCAGGAAATGAGTAATGTGCATAGAGAAAGTATCGTTTCCCTTTGTTAGAAATTAGTATACCTATGTTTGTGCAGTAAGGGAGATCCCTGTCTCACCACAGATACACGGCGGGCTGATTGCACCAATATGACTCCGGAAGCTACTTTGTCTTCCTAGCTACTGAATAATGCGGCCTTTTCAGATCTGATACGTCAGTCATTGCATATACCTAAATGTCCTATAATTAATATACAATATGCTTCTACAAGTTATTCATAACAATTAACCTTTTCAGATAATTTAGGAAAACTAGCAACCTCAAACAATTTCTTCCATTCAGTTGTTCGAAACGCGCGTGTGTGCGAGTGCGCGCGCATGCTGCGTGTAAAACATGTAATGACCCTTGGCTAGAAAGACCAAAATCTTAAATAGTACATTTAGATGAAAAAAGAATATATTTCGTTGTTTTCAATTATCTAACTTCCGCAAATATGACTTGAATGAAAATTAATTGTGAAATGTCCTATAGATTGATTGTTCCCAAATATTACAATATTTACGGCAACGAACGTGATAATTATCAATAATTACTGGCACGGTAAAGACAACAAGTCGATTTTTCATATATGTATGCAAAATGGGCTCTATACAGATAATAAATCCCATATTTTGAGTCATTCATTTCGGTGACCCGAACAAGGCAGACAGTAGAAAATTAATGACACCTTTCCTTTTTTCGCCATAGGTTCACTGTTGCGACCAGAAGAAACGATTTGAAAGTTAATCTTGAAATTGAGCATCACTCCGTTACATTCTTTAAATATTAGAGTGTAACCTATTCTTATTCATTCAATCCAATCTACAATCCCCGACAAAACATTTTGGTTGCAACCAAATTTTGCAAACCATACGTATGGAACAGGTAGACAGCGTGGATTAACGGGGGAAACTGAATTAACGCAGGGGATTGAGCTGATAGTAGATCGGTTTGTCTGGGAGAGGCGGTATGGGGGAAGTCCTTACTTCCGTGTCTGTGAGGACATGGGGACCCATAGCTGTCATCTACACAGCACTTATAATAATAAGTGTGTCTGGGAACGCCCAGCGGCAGAATCATTACATTTCTACTTTACTGAAGGAGAAAAGGTTTCCGCAATTCAATCTCAAATCGCATGACCAACTTAAAAGCTCAGCAAGATCAATACTGCACAGTTAGTCGTATATAAACAAAGATAAACTACCTGCCTTGAGTTGGTATAAATCGAATTTATAATACACCATACAAAATATTAAAATACTGTTCTGGGGACGTGTAACCATTGACAGTTGTTTGTTGATTACGCTTCGATATAGGGCCGATCTGTAAATGATGGAGCCTGGACCAGACAATCCAGTGGTCATCACGAACATCAATCTACGGAATTGACATACGATGACATGTGTCAATACCTTAGTCGCCTCTTTTCACAGGCATGGGTTTGCTGAAGATCAGTTCTAACCCGGATCTTCAAGGCTTACCATTGATAGGGCCCTGGTAGTGCAATCATGCACAAGTATACGGCCCTGTAACTTTGACAGAAATGGTGTTGGAACAGCTAGCACAATGTGTGAAACCATTTCGTGGTGTTATCCACTGTGGAACATCCGAGGTATAGTCTCACTCACAGACCTACCAGCTATTAAGAATATGGGACACTTGACAACGTCCACCTTTCGTCACTGTGAACTCCACATATCCAGTTTTAATGAAACACCACAGTGACTGTACGACATTGGTGAAGGTGTCAGTGAGCTGCGTTTCACACACGGAACACGTTTCCCCTGAAGAATCACTCCCTTCATCACCTGTCAGCATCACCCACACAGAGTATCAGTCACCAGAAGCTGGGGATTACGGATTATTAGATTAGAGCTGAATTAGAGTTTACGATCAATCTTTAGTTCCAAGAGACTGGAAATTACGCTTCCAGGATGAGATGTGATAAGCATAATGGTTGATACTCTTCGCGTCAGTTTCACACGAGGCCAGGTTTTGCATTTGAACAGCGTTGACGTCAGGTCAGTTTAAGGAACTCTCTTGGGATATTATTATTTTGGTAATTTTAAACGTCAGAACTTCCTTTACTTTTTATAGCAACAGATGTTGGCATTAGATAACGTGTAAATGTATTATATACTGAGTTCAAAAATATATAATCCATTTCCAGGAGGCCTGTTAAAATCGACTGTATACAAAGAAAACAACAGGTTGGCATCTTGAGCTATGATTCACACAGCTGACGCACAATGACACAATCGTTTGACGTCATTCCCTGTATCGTCATTGTTTCAAGACATTCATGACCACCTCGTACCATTCCGACTTTGGCCGAATGAAGAGATAGATTAAAAGATGTGAGTGGTGACGTACGTGTTTCAGTGAAAGCAGTTCGGAAACCAGTTAGGTAGGTCGGTAGCGATTCAAAGGTTATGTCGACAATGAGCTCCCGATACGCATCATTAAAACTGGACCCTCGTTATTAAAGATGGCGCCCTAATCCAGGCTGCCGAGACACACAGTAGTCACGTATTAAATAAACTTGAGAATAGAGAAAATAAAAATAAAAAAAATATAAAAAAAATAAATAAATGATGCCATTCATTTTAAACAAAATGAAGCATGTTACATTACATCTACTTCCATGAATCAATAGGAAAGGTATTGCATATATCGATTGCTCCGTGAATATAGAGATATTCCCATATTCCCATTGATAGCCTTGTCTCAATCGCGATGACGTTAAAACTGGTCGAGTCGAGTTGTGGTTAGTCAGTTCTCTGTTATCAACTGTCTGGCCCTTAATACAGAAGTATTTTCATTAATGGTGCGGATTGTGCATAGTTACAGGGGTTTATTATATGGACAGCGTCACAGCATGATCTGTGATAGTGTGTCTCACGACAGTTGCAGCGTATGGAGTCACAATACACGTATGTATTTACCATAATGCTACAAAAGAGATATGCGTCTCTCGAGATACATGTCCATTTCGCTGGTTAATTTCAGCTGCTTTGAAATGTACATTTATATACGATAGTTCATGAGTGCATTTTCCAAGGGAATCTTACCCTGTGACATCTCTGTGCAAATATGACAAGCATGCGACGTTGTAACGATTCTCTTATATGATGTCATAACCCAGGGGTTATAATATTTTTCAAGACTTTTCTGAACCATCTTGTTTATTTCAACGTGTTGGCCTGGTAATGGACAAATGATAAGAAGTGTTATTTTCAACGCGTGATGGGCTGCACTTCTGACCGGTTTCTCCACGCTAATGTTCCGATTGTGTAGTCAAGCGATTATTAGCCTATAGTACATTGCACTACAACGGTAGCATAGGTCTATCGCGATTATTTGGTCCCAAAGCATCTCCTCCAATAACCACCCCACTTCCCAAACACAACAAAAACCAAACAAAAATTACAACAAACATACCCCCACCCCAACACACACACCATCCTCGTTATTGTCTGTAATGAACTATAAGAAGCTGCAACAAATGTATTGGTCAGTGTGAACGTCCTGCTGGTGTGACCGTATCTCTACCGCTCAACCCACTTCCTTTATCACTCCCGTAGATAGTCACAGTAATCAATATCTGCCATCAATCAAACCGCCTTGTCTATTTCACGAAGTAACTATACGTAACTGACGCGACACCGCTCGCGGTTAACAACTATTTACAACTCAATTACAACATGATTTGCGTGTTAACACACAGTATAAACTATCTACATCACCATTTACTTTTTAGTAATTGCCCTTAGACAACTCACCTGTTAATATCACCTGTATTTTTCGTTGCAGGAACAGCTTTGCCGCTGCATGGCGCTGGTATCGATTGAAAATCGGTGTTGTGGCGTTGACAATTGTGGTGGGGAATCTTGAGAGATGGGAAACTGTCCACGACAAGAAGAGAGTGTCTGGAAAATATCGAATGTAGACATCATGGTTTAATAGGAATCTGATTTACAAGAAAGGTCATTTGTCAATGCATATCTAGAAAAACCCACGACACCAAAATATTAGAAAAAAACATTGGAACACTTTGACTCACATTTAGCCTCTGAAAATGAACATATTTAAAGATGTTTTTATTTTAATTGTCTTCTGATGAATAATCGAAAGAACCGAAGAGAACCTGTTTATGTTCAAATGATAAAATCAACACTCCCCAAAGATTTGCTTGGGAGTTTATAATTAATAACTAACAATGCAAAAATAGAAACTTATAACTCAAAGTGAACATTATACATACTTTTAAACATGAAAAGACATGACATTAAACATTTGCCTGAAATTGTACAGCTGAAACTGTGACACATCGCAATCAAAATTGTACACTTGGGGCCACTGACTGAATATATTGTTCACAAAGCTTGCTTAAAACTGTAGGTCTCATATCGATTAAACGAAGAAGCAACATTCAGTTTTCAGTTAAACGGTGAAATAGCATTCCTAATTGATAACTGTTATCGAGGCAATACAATTATTCATGCTGAGGGCCTTTTATTGGCTTGCATCTATGCTGGTACGACTGTTTCATAACAGCAGTTAAAGAAACTGCCCTTAGATGTTCGAAGAAGGCTGATTTGTCTATCTTGGACATTTAAAACTGAAATTCAATCACAGCAGACACGAATTGAAACATTGAACTATTAAATTCTAAATTACATTTCAGTAAAAAGAAAAAGAATAGAATTGTGAACAAAAATGGCATTCCTCCAGTAATTCCTCGAGTAGACAAACGGAGAAAAAAGGATAACTTGTTCAAGCTTTCCATTGTATCACAAACGGTAAGCATATTATCAATCGCAGCTACTTATCCCAACTATTACAGTGTCTGTGTATGTGTGCTATTTGAATTGATGTTTACCTTCTGAAGAGACCTGTCACCTAACAGTATACAGTATCTTGCAGACATTATGTACCACCACACAGACGGTTTTTTCAGTACCTTGTTGTCGTCCATGGTCTGAGGTATGCAATTAGCTAGTAGCGATCCATGACTGGTTGTACAAATGTACCATTCAAGAGTCACTCAATTGGTTATAACCGTCCCTTCGTTTATGTTAGTCATATATCACAATTACTCATCCCTATTGCTGATTTATGTCAATTATATTCGCACTGGCTGGCAGATATAATATATATCAGTTATGCCTCTAGTTGCATTCGGTTCTACCTCTTATGACCCTGGTGTTAATAGGTCCCACACATCCCACTGGTGTGGTGAGAAGGAACTCAGCAAAGATCTGAGACTGGTTGCGTGATGCCATTCCCCGCGTGGATGCCTCTACCGGCCCTGACTAATGCCGGGTTTATAGACATCGCCCTCTGATATGCCACACCGCACTTAAAACATTGATATCCCACTTAGACTCCGAGCCAACCAGTCCTTGTTAAATGGCCTTAATGCGCAGTGCCAGACAAGGGAACAACAAGTACCATGTTTTGAAGTCACGGCATAGTACCATCGACCTTCCGCCCTCCGGCAAATACACCGTGATGATGATGATGATGATGATGATGATGATGATGATGATGACGAACAATAACGATGATAGTAATACTGAAAATGATGACGACCACGACCACGACAACAATAATGATGCTAATAATAAAGATGATGATAGTGATGATGATAGTGATGATGATGATGATGATGATGATGATGATTCATTTGTAAAGCCCAATACAGATCAATTCCTACTTCCGGTGCTGTAACATGTACGTAATAAAGTGTCACCGAAATATGAAAGATTCTAAAAGTGTAAATGTCTCCAGACAATGATCGAGATAATATGGCTGTCTTCAGAGACTGGTATGGATTGCTGGCAAAAAGAATCTTGCTTGTTGGTAAAGGCTACTGACGTTCTTCATATATACTGACAAACAGTCGGAGCATTTCAGAACGTCGACTGAAACCAACTCAACCATTTAGCAAAACAGCGATTTGTTACACACACACACACACACACACACACCCACCCCCTCCCTGTCTTTATATTTTTCAGTCACCATTTGCTAAAAAAATCAGCCTTTACAAACCCCGTAAAATGACAGTCATTTTCAACACCACCCTCAAAATTGTTTTGTTATTATTTATCTTCATACATTGTGGAAGTAAAGGGGAGGGTGATGTCAAAATGTTTTGTCTTCAGGCAACGCACACAACGAGATTCACCTGAAGATCAACTCGTACAGAATTACTGAAATAGACAAGAGACGAGTGACACACACAAAACACAGAACATCACGATCCCTTCTACAACATGACCATTAACATCGGAGACTGCTGAACGAGGGCAACTCGTTCACCCAGATCATAGGGTTAGATAGAAACATGTTTGTCTTTAGAAACACGCCATTATCTCAAGCCATTAGCCATAGATGTAGATTGTTGATTGTTTATATAGGTTTATGAGTTGTTTACTATTAACCGATTTTCATGTGATCGTGAGACATATTTGTACGCACCAAACCCGTGTCTATCGTACGTGATGTGAAATTGACAACGATGTAAATTTCGTTACCTAACGCCTGCATTGCGTTGACGTCAATGTCACGAAATGTGTGTGTAGATTTTGACAAAAAAAAAAAAAAACAACCCAAAAAACCCATAAACTTGAAAATTGGATTCGACCAAAACATTACAAACATGAGCAAATCATAACTAGGCTAAAAACAGTTGTCGAAACACTGCAATCTGAAAGTTCAAAACATAAGTATAAACTCGGCAAACCAAAGGTTTCAAACACTGCTATAAACGCGCGGAGCTAAACTTTCAAAACACAACTATGGACTCGGCAAACTATAGGTTCAAAGCACAGCTATGAATTCTGCAAACTAAAGGTAAAAGACACAACTATAAACTAAAGGTTCAAATTATATAATCATGAACCCGGCAAACTGAAAGTTCTCAACTATGAACTCAGCAGACCAAGGGTTCAAAACATTACTAATAGCTCGACAAACTAAAAGTTCAAACTCTGCAAACAAAAGACTAAAAACACTAATTATGACGCAAGTACATCACAATGGAATGACCACTTAAACGGACCATTTCGTGTTTGCTTCATTTCGCTCTTGTTAATTAGCATATATTTTCTATGTAATTCATATCTTTTCTGTTTTATTTTCATCATTTGGCAAGTCCGTTACGCACCCTAAACTGGATTTAGTTATCTGATAAATATCAACATGTCAGTCGATATGTTAATGTAACCAGTTCTTTCAGTCTACCCTGGCATGACTGCTGTAAGTCTGTTGTAAGCTGTATATTCTAAGTAGGAATGTTGATATGAAGAAGAAAGAAGCAACATTTGCCAGGTATATATGGACAAGTGTATATGTGAGGGGTACTTGTATAGCGCTATAGTCCATCCTGTCCTTTCCTAATACAATATGTTATTCATAAATATGTACATTTTCTAGTGCAATATGTTATCCATAAACATTTACGTTTTACAATGTACTGCAAATAAATTAGAAAATTCCAGGAAATCATCCCCTAAACACCAGTATCTTTAATGATTCCATTGTAGTATTAAACACTTCTTTATGATCGAAATAGGTAGAAGTGGTGAGGACTGAATTCTAGGTATTCTGTTTCGGAAATGTCAAGAAAGAACAAGTAAACCGCTTCATTCGGAAGTGCCAAACATGTCAATTTGCTAAAAGGTTTCCCGGCGTTTAAAGCCATTCGTATCGTGCTTGCACCACGCAAAATTACATTCACTTCTCAACAGCTCGTTTTAATCGCCGTTGTGGTTGTGGCGCGTTGGGAAGCGAAGGGGAAGCTGTCACATTCGTCATTGGTACGACTGAATCCTATATCAAGCTTCTGTAGTAGAGGTGTAAAATAATCTGTATGAGTAATTACTTCCTCTCCTTAATGGCCTTTTGCATGTATGGCTAAGATCAGGCCGTGATCTTCCAGTCACGCAATTTTGAGGGAAATTCAGGTCGCTCAGAATTTTTTTATGAAACGCTTTGTTGTTTTGTTTTGTCTGTTGATCTACCTTGTCGGTGGGCAAAGTCTCATATCATACGACTTGCACTAATCCCGTCGTACGGTCTGGCGTGAGTGTCTTGGTTTTAATCCGCTGTTATCGATAGTCCATGAATATCACGGCGGGGGACAACAAAAATGGATTTCACGAATTGTACCCATGTGGGAAATAGAACCTCGGTCTGACGCACATGAAGGCTACCCCACCACCCTCAAGCATAACTAGCAAAACACTATAATCACTAGACTATTGTCAACAGAGACATAGCCATGTGTGAATAAATCAATACTTGAATGTCATGACAAGAAAAAAGACACATTTATTAATGACGTTATTTTTTTCTCATGTTTATGTTCTTGTTGAAACTTTAAGGTGGCTCAGTGATGAAATCGTTTGCTTGCCATGCCGAAGACAAGGGTTCGATTCCCCATAGGGTTACAACAGGTGAAGCCCATTTCTGGTGTCCCCTTTATGTGGTATTGCGGGAATATTGCTAGTCGTGGCATAAAACAATACTCACTCACTCATACACTGATGTTTCTAAGACAAAAGTACCAGGTAGACTGTTAGTAGTAGTGACATTAAGTGTAATTTCAATCGAAGGACTGTTTATCAGAAATATTTTTTATACTGTAAATCATGAAATAAATGCAACACGAATTTAATGGGAACGCGAGGGTCTAGTCTAAAATGCTTCTAAAGACAGTGCGAGCTTAGGAATCTGTACTGATCATAAAATGTGAATCTTTCATGTTCATTTTCTTTTCACACTTGTTATTTACCAAACAACATGAATTGAGCTGTATTGCTTTTATATTTTCATGTAAAAGAATCCAGTTTAAGCGGTCGTTACAAGACGCATGTCAAATGATTAAAGTAGAACTGTCAAGAAATCAGTTGCATGTACCAACTAAACTGATCTGGAAATCAAAGCCTACAGAAATTGTCAATGATGAACGAAAACGAATGATGGCGATGGTGATGGTGATGGTAATGTGACGGTGATGGCGATGGCGATGGCGATGGCGATGGCGATGTGATGGCGATGTGATGGTGATGGTGATGGCGATGTGATGTGATGGTGATGGTGATGGCGATGGTGATGGTGATGGTGATGGTGATGTGATGGTGATGGCGATGGCGATGTCGATGGTGATGTGATGGTGATGGCGATGTGATGGCGATGTGATGGTGATGTGATGGGGATGGTGATGGCGATGGGGATGGTGATGGCGATGTGATGGTGATGGTGATGGTGATGGTGATGGTGATGGCAATGTGATGGTGATGGTGATGGTGATGGTGATGGCGATGTGATGGTGATGGTGATGGTGATGTGATGGTGATGGCGATGGCGATGGTGATGTCGATGTCGATGGTGATGTGATGGTGATGGCGATGTGATGGCGATGTGATGGTGATGTGATGGCGATGGTGATGGCGATGGGGATGGTGATGGTGATGTGATGGTGATGGTGATGGCGAGAGTGATGGCGATGGTGATGGCGATGGCGATGGTGATGGTGATGTGATGGTGATGGCGATGTGATGGCGATGGCGATGGCGATGGCGATGGTGATGGCGATGGTGATGGCGATGGCGATGGCGATGGCGATGCGATGGTGATGGCGATGGCGATGTGATGGCGATGGCGATGGCGATGGCGATGGCGATGGTATGGTGATGGCGATGGCGATGGCGATGGCGATGGTGATGGCGATGGTGATGGTGATAGTGATGGCGATGGCGATGGCGATGGTGATGGTATTTGAAACAGTCATTACAAAGTCTGAAGTGTTTCGGGGACTCTTTATAGGTGGTAACGTCTTGATATTGTTTGTATTCTTTCAAATTTAATTTTCAAGCATATACATTCTCCTCAGGTGCTTCTGAAACACTGCAGCGTACTACACCTGTGGTTATGTAGACGCTGGCATATCCGAATACATTTCTTATACTGGAATTTCACCACACCCCATCTGAACTGGAGATGATATTGGCATCACGTTCCCCCGTCTTTTGGCTACAAGCATTACACATTACATGTCTGGCATGACAGCGTGTGCTAGGGGCAGCGTTCTTGCTATGTTGCCAGGTTTGTGAGGAGAAAATCTAACTTAGGCTGCAACTTAATACACCTGCTGACAACCTCTGAACAGCGATACCCCATCTTGTGACTTTATTCCACCCTCTATGCTGTGAGAGGTATTATCAGTTTAAAGGACCTTTTCCAACTTTGACCCACAGGGGCGTTTACTCAACAGTTCAGCGCATGCGTGGTAACCAGATTCCTCTGTTGACGTCCGTTTCGCCGCTCAGTGGAACATAACAAAGATTTTCGTGTGCCTTTTGGTCATCTTTACTTTCCACTTGAGTGATCGGACTGACACAAATCACGTCATGAAGAATATAAGCTGTAACTATTTGTCCTTTAGCACTTTAGACAGGCCTTTACCAACCTGGAACAGACACCGTGTTAGTATGACTTACTCAGCGTTTTAGAAGGTCGTCGTTTACTGTCAACAAGTCTGATTTTACCAGGAATGGTTGAAATTATTGAGCACAAAATCACGACTGCTTTCAATAAATATATCAGGTTCAAATAAAGATTTGTCAAAATCGCACGCGCATAAAGCAGATGCATGTATTTTGCGTTTGTCTCTTGCAATGAGCGAGCTGCCATACCGCTAAAGATTTAACGAGTGCTTCCAGCTATTGATTATTGTGCACTTGTTTCGGGTAAATATCTTTAACTATGTGTTACTGTGTGTAGAACAGAACTTATTACATGTATTAAAGTACTGTCGGAAATAGATTTTTTTCCCACGTTTTCCTCTATGGTGGCTGATAAGCGAAAGTGTGAAATATCTGTTAACATAAGTTCGGCCTTTACTATTACAACTTCAGTGGTAAGGAGATAGGAAACATGAAAAAAGGACTTTACTGAGGAGAGATTAGTGCAGAAATGAGCCATGCGATTTTTTTTCAAAGTCCAAAGCGACTTATTTGGAACAGACTATGGCTTTATGCAAATTAGTGTGGGGCCATATTTTAATGTAAAGGTGGTTTTTAAATGTCCATTTTTAGCTGTCGTAAAAAATAGGATAGCTGTCATAAAAATAGTTACTTTCATGCTGAAACTATTAAGGATGTAGCTACCATGGAGTTTCACTAACACTATAAAAAGAAACAGGTAAGGAGGGATGTCGGAGACGATGGTTTGTGTCGGGCTGGGGGATAGAGATATCAGTTAAGATGTGATAATCCTTTAGGGGAATTAAACTGGGGAAATACACGGCGTATGATACCAATTTACAAATAATAATGAAAAACAGTTTTTTTCCGACAGTACTTTTAATAAGCTGAATCGCATCGGACAGTGTTGTACGTGTCAAGTAACCAGCACATACGTTTTAAAGAAATAGGAAAAAGGTGGTCACCCGTTGGAGGTGGTCACCCATTTCGTGAGAGAGGGTAGAGGGGGTCACCTTTTTCGTGAGAGAAGGTAGAGGTGGTCGTCCTTTTCGAGAACACCTAGTGTCATCACTGACATATCTAGTCACATAGGGTTATTCACCATCTTGCCTTTTAGGCCCAGTGGAAAGTGTTTGGATTAATTATGAATCAGGTACGTGCGGTTTCGTTGGAGGGGCGGTGGGGTAGCCCAGTGGTTAAAGCGTTCGCCCGTTTCGCTGAAGGGTTCGATTCTCCACGTGATATTAAGGGAATATTGCTAAAAGCGGCAGGAAACCATACTCACTCACTCTTGCCTTGCGTCTGAACGTATTTGCGACGTAATCATTCTCTCCATGGATATTCCCGATATCAAACAGCCATGCTCGATCATGTGTTAAACAGCATACAATGCATTCACTTCTAAAACATTTTCATTTCAAAGTGTTCATCGTCTCTAAAAGTACTAAACTTAATGAACCCGACAATGTCCTTCTATTATATCATCACTAACAACTTCTGATCAGTGAAATGGACTCCACTGCTTGCTAATACATTTCACGATTCGAGAACAAGACAGGTGTGTCAGTTCTTTGAAGTTAATCACGTGGCAGGTATGAATTATGTTATCGTGACCATCCCTCTCTCCCTACACCCGGACACTGAAGTGCACCTTGTTTGCATATCACTGCCCCTCCAGATACTGCGTGTCTACTATGGCTAGGGATAAAAGCTACGTACCGATAACCTGTGTACATCTATAAGTGCATCGTGATGCCCAATGTTTACATATAACATGAGTAAGGTGTGGCTGATCGTCAAATTCATAGTTTCATATTGCCTGATATTTATTTATATATTACATGCATTTTTGTTTAACGCAAAAATAAAACATATTTCAGCCATATGGCGGGGGTCTGTAAATAATCGAACCTGGACCAGGCAATCCAGTGATTGGCATCTTGAACATCGATCTAAGCAGTTAGGATACGATGACATATGTCAAGTCTAACTACCCGATTCCGCTAGACTCTTACGACAAGCATCGGTTACTGAGGACCAGTTCTAACCCGGACCTTCACTGATGTTATGTTTATTTAAATGGATGACGATATTACGAAACATTACGTACAAGTGTTGTCAGTGTGATATGAATAATCAAGTGATTGTGGAACGATTATCCTGCAGGACATTCGGTATTTTCTACCGTCATGTTTCTTATTTAGGCTAAGAAACTTGATACATGAACTGTTGTATTTTCAGAAAATACATGGTTCACAAAACCCAACTATGGACATAGTCATTACCGGTGAAAAATGGCTTTACGTCATAATGTCATTATACGTTGCACGATTTGATTAATCATTCTCCTAAATCCACTGATATATTCACACACCTATTACAGATTCTTTTATTAAAATAAATGTATATGCGAGTAAGTGAATGTTGTTTTCTGGTCGCACTAAGCAGCATTACGATAATTGCACATGGACTCGTTAATAGTCATGCCACATAATTAACCTGGCCGCAATGCAACTATCCTGCCTTAATTTACAATACCGTCAAGAAAATCACGAAGGATTGGGGATCTTTTCTACCGAGGAACCATATTAGATAAACAGTCCCTACGATTTGACAACCGTCTCATTATACAATATCTTTTCCCGGCTATAATTATAAAACAGGAATAAAAAAATCTGCTTTTGATGAGATCGATTAACCTGTCACTTTTGCCCTGGTCGAGAAATTAGACTGTCAGCATGCATCACTATCGAAACATTGATTTGTAGAATATCTGATTAATCGGCGTCCTGCTTACGGAAATCACGGAATGAAGACGGCATTGACGTCACGACGTTTGAAAGGGTAGGAGCTGACGTGAATTCCATCCTCCGGTGGACATACACAGGATTTCTCCAAACCACATACGCAGGCATGCATGCACGCACACGAGCATAACATGGATACGCCCTGTCTGAGTCTGAGTGAGTAGCGTTTTACGCCGCTTCTGGCAATATTCGTAACAGATCGATGGGCTCCGTACATTGTACCATGTGGGGAATCGAACCAGGCCTTCGGCATGACGTAGCAGACAGTGAACGGCCATGGAATGGAGATCGACCGCACAATGCGTGATCAGTGACAGATTTATTACGCAGAGTGGTAAGAGAATATCTGTAAACGAGTATAAGCTCTCTCTCTCTCTCTCTCTCTCTCTCCCCCTCTCTCTCTGTATCTCTCTCTGCTCGTTAATGAAATTCTGCGCCTAGTCGCGCCGCTATGTAACAACAAAATATATTCATGACCTCTTTTTGTGTTCAGTATACCATAGTATATGATATTGACTATGTGGGGTTATAGCTCGATGGCTTTATAGTGGATTAGCAGTCACACGAGGGCTACAGGATAATTACATGGACAAAATTACATACATCATGAAAAGGAATCGATACGAGATACCAGTCCACCACGACATTAGAAGAGGAAACACAACCGGAGTGAGTCTGGTGTACACGCTCTACTTTATGCATTATATAGCACGACTGTTTGCGATAACATCTGAAACGTAGTGTATTGTCGTCACATTACTCGGGCCCTGCTCATGTTATCGATCACAGGTTTCTCCGGTCCAGAGTCGATCCATCACAGACTACCGTGACAAGGCTGTAGTGAACGGGTGGATTGAGTCCAGTCTGTGATTCATGGTGTAAACAGTAAACTACGGATATGTCGAACTGAAAGGGACAGTAATTTTACTTCGTTCTAACCCTAGTCCAGTATATGCGTCTCGAGCAATACTTACAGGTGCCATGATAAACGCCCATTTCGTTATATCCGTCAGTTCGTTATAAGCATGCTGTTTGCAAACGTAATGTATCATATGACTCTGGTTCTGAATCAGTCAGGTGATCAGTCCTCATCCAGCAGGATCCCTTAAGCGACTAAACTGACCTTTGGACTCATGTACAGGACAAAAGATCTAACGGCTAACACGCTTGGTGATGACAAAGTACATTATAGGGGTGGTAGGGTAGCCTAGTGGTCAAAACGTTCGCTCGTCATACAACATGGGTACAATGTGTGAATCCAGTTTCTGGTGTTCCCCGTCATGATATTCCTGGAATGTTGTTAAAAGCGGCGTAAAAACATACTCACTCATTCGTATACATAGGCGCTATGGTCGCCAAAACGAGTATATATTGTCGGGTAAAAGAAAGGCTACCCCCTTGTAAGTTTGGTGGGAGCTTAAAACAGGACCTGCCTCGATGGTCATGTATTTGATACTAATATTCGAGGCAATGAAGCGTTTATCATATTTCTTTCCATGTTTTCAAACTGGCTTCATCAGTCATCACGACATCCGCGCGTCAGAAATCCGAAAACACCTACACTACCGGGATACTTTATTACAATCACACAAGAGGATATTTTCAAATAAGGACAGCTAATGGGCATCCACCGTTTTTATTGCTCCATTGTTTACGTCGAAGAAATTCTGCCAAGATGGACAGCTGCGGGACCACAGCTACTCAGTCCCCGTGTCCACGGTCGAAGGAGCAGAGACCGACCACGTGACGTAATTTATGAATTTATAAATCGATCAGTTCCTCTTTAACCTTAAAAACGGTTTCCAACTTTACATGTTGTTGTGCACGACAATCCAAAAAACAGTTTTCAAAATATTTAACATCCATGTTCAGATTATGCTAGTTCCTGTTCCTGGTTCGCATGTGCTGCATCATATGCGATCAATGAGAATCCCCGAATGTTATTAGGAAAAATAGCTGCAACACAATGGCCTGGGGGAACACCAGACAAATTGTCCACTTTCCCTACAAATACAATAATAGACCCTTTAAGATAAAACCTGCCTGTCCTGTTACGATGCAATTACCAAGCTTTACATAATACAGGGGCGGGTTTTAAACCGCCTGAAAACAGCTGAACAACTTTGGTCTGCTTCACTCATGACCTTGGTTGATAGTATGGTGGCCCAGAAGGGACATCGCTTTCCCACCTTCAATAACCAACGCGAAAAAATTGGAAACACAAGACGAGAAAGCGATACCCCGAGAAGCGATAAGCATGAGTGAGAGACGAAAGAAACATTTGTAGATCGCATTCTCGTCACTTGTCATCGATTTCTGGCGACAGTAAACGAATGCGAGAAAGCGATGTCATCTCTCGACCACCATATGTAGCATAACGTAGTTAAACGTTATGTCTTTAAACAGCAGGGCTATTCCAATACGCGACAAACTGGAGTAGCCTCCCTTGGGTAGGCTATGTTTTTACACCCTTAAGTGAATTGAGATACGATATTTCACGACAACTTTATAATAGCTGTTGTGCGGCTATTAAAACTATCTTATTGATTCACTCTACTTATATATTGGCATGACGTCTACTAAAAACTCTACTTGGTCGTTGTTATTACCGCGTGAAAATAGAACATATTGATTGGGACATTAGTGAGCTGGTGAGAGATCAGGAAGTTCTTGAGGCACATTTCCTAAAGTGATGAGTACCTAACAATCTCCATAAGCCGTCATAAAACAGACTGATACGTCACATTCCGTGCCACCACAGAATATTAACAACATAGAATAAAAAATGAAATCGCTTTTTGATAATTAAATTGATAATAACATCGCTCTTTTTAAAAAAAACAAAAACAATCCCCCCCCCCCTCCAAAAAAAAAAAAAAAAGAAAAAAAAAGAAACCAAAACAACCAAACAAAAACATATCCCTTACAGACAGCTTCGCCCATGTTTTTATATGGTTCTTACTGCACGTTCTTCCGCAACTGTCATGGTATCCCGAAGTCGGGTATAGTGGTTCATAATATCAACTACTTGCTTCCTACTCAGACCCAGTTATTCGGTTTATCACAATGCAGGTATTTTGTTGCCCATTGCGCCGTAAAACAAATTTTCACTCCTCTGAAATATATCTTATGCTGCCTATCTTTGCTGCGGGTAACAGTTTATAATGTTGTTGACACTAATACACTTACGGGTGGAGGGGTATCCTAGTGGTGTTCGCTGGTGACGGGTTCGATTCCCCACATGGGCACGGTGCGTGATACCCGTTTATGGTGTCCCCTGTCGTGATATTGGCGGAATACTGCTCTAAACGTCATAAAACTAAACTCATACACTCACTAATGCACTCGAGACATATTTGTAGAAAGGTACGTTTCTTTGTTTCCTGTATTTCGTCAAACAAGCAATAAGAAACATTCCACTCGGCCTCGAGGGTACACAATGCTAAAGCCGTTATAACTTCACAACCTCCATTACATCTCATGACGCAAGTACCAAGGCGGTTTGAATGCAGGCGTTACGTTTGCTCTCTTGTAAACAACAGTCTCTTCTCGCAGCGAGGAAAATTAATGAGCATTTGACAGCGGGAGTCTTTTCAAAGAATAGACAGTCGTAAAATAGGCAATTTTTTTCACAACCTGCTGTAATTCATTTTTTCGTAATAACCTATTTCCCATCATGGTTGACGACTAATGTCAAAACAAATTAAATTCTCTATTCTAGTGTAATGAAAAACTTTCTATTGTGTAAAGTATTGTATTCCAGTGTCACGGCCATGCCAACGCCGTGACATGTACCTCAACGTGACATGAATACCTGTACTGCATAAGCATGACACCGCTACGTCACAATGATATCTGTCCCAAACAGTTATCACGCGGTAACCATTAAGTGCTTTACATACTGTGTTTATACATGACAGTAGTTACTATTGTTATCGATGATATGAAAATCAAATAGAGTCATATTTAAGATGCAGGATACACTTTAAAAATGTAGTCATGCATGTCGTTGCTATTCAATCCCCGTGCCACACTTAATGCATGGGGGTTGTGCATACTGCGGTATTGTGTAATGACGATGTATTCAACACGGGTAACACTATATTCAAACTGAGGTATATGTTGGGTATGCGTTTCGTTTTCACAGACGGACGTAATCATGAGGTTAGGGTTCCTGGATATTTCTGTCGCATGTCACTGTAGAGATAACGACGATTGGGGCTGTTAAGAGTAGCAAGTGGACAAACTGGCCAGGAAACAAACCGTCAAGATCGATCGTTGTGTGTGTGTGTGTGTGTGTGTGTGTGTGTGTGTGTGTGTGTGTGTGTGTGTGTGTGTGTGTGTGTGTGTGTGTGTGTGTGTGTGTGTGTGAGAGAGAGAGAGAGAGAGTTCAGCAGGGAAATAAATCCGCAAAACATCATCAATAAACACATTTCCGTCCTAGGCTTTTTCAACGTTAATTCCAAAGAGTGATTGCAGCATATATTTGCACAACAAACTCATGGAGGATTTAAAGAATCATTACCAGGAAATGCGTAATGTGCATACAGAAATTATCGTTTCCCTTTGTTTGAAAGAGTGCAGGGGAAAGAAGTTACATTAAAGTTAAACGTGTCTATTTTTGTTTGTGTTTGTGTGTTAAAGGGAACGATACAATGGAGTTGTGGATTAGTGTGTCAGTGTGTACATCAGGCACATCTACACTGAGGTTAGACAGATATGTATATGAGTTTAAAAGAAGCTCCAGCGAAGAGATAGGTACATATACAAGTATATGAGAAGTAGACAGTTCGTATGGGTGATAGAGTCTGTCTCAGCGGAAGAATTCAGATTACTAATGGCGTCACAGAACACTGCACCAGTACAGACATGACCACATGTGTTCCTATCTGCACCGTAAAGGACTGAAACCTCACAACCCCGCGCTTCCACAAACAACAGTCGGCGACGACAGTGACAACTACAACAAACCAACATCAACACTCACCGCACAGTCCGCTATATCCTCCGACGTATTCACCCAGCTTTCCACATGTCAAACAGTCAACACTACACTGACAAAAATCAGTAATAGATCCGTGACGAGAAAACCAAAAAGCTGTGTCTCCAAGCTCAACGACAGCGCTGGACTTCACCAGCACAAGGTGATGTGGGAATGAGCTCTACAGTCACACTACAACGGCCAGCAATAGAGTCCGCCGTACCTGTAGAGAGTTGCGTCGTCTCTACCTACAGCATATGCTGTGTAAGTCAGCAGATGGGCTTGCATGTACCTCCGGCTATCACAAGTGTGTCACCAGGCGCTGGGTGGTTAGACGGGTAGGGTATAATCCCCGCCTCCAAGCTCGTGTCCTCAAGAGCTCTTAATTCTGTCTCTGGCCTAATATTGGAGAAATCGATAAGAAAGTTCGGTCATATGGTTACTTATTTGAGATGAACTACATGACTTGTATAGAGCTGTACGCTGTTAAAAGGCCCTTGTGGAGATCTGAATTTGAAATACAGGGCTCGTTCTCCGTGTCTTTTCGATTTCCTGTTGTTTTTATAGTTAAGGTATCGTATGACATTTTCCATTTCAAACACCAACCGTGATGCAATCAGACACGATGTGTATTCTATGTGAATGGATTTTACAGCCTCAGAATATGAATTCACAAAACGTGCTGTAATATGATGTTTAAGAAAGTTATATGGTGATAAAAGTAGCGTTATTTACAAATATGGTTTTTAAAGGTAGATTTGGTTTAGTTCCGTGTGAGCGAATGAATATATCTTTAAGCTACAGATCACCTTCACGTATCAACATAACGACGGTCTGTGATAGAAGAAATCTCTCATGTCCTTACTGTGATGTTTTTCCTCAATGTTCCTACCTACAGCGCTATGTGTTACACTCAGTGGTGATTTTAGAACTGGCAGACCTGATCCTTAGAGTCATCAGGTGCAACTCGACTTTGAACCTTTCAAAACACCTGCCGATATCTGTTTGCCTTCTAAGATAATTTCTCGGGATTTGGAGAAAAAAACCACCCCCAACCCCTCAACCTGTCATGGTAGTTTGATTAGTGGTCAGTTTGAGGAAAACCTCCAAAGATCGTAGAAGACCCGGTAAATGTATGCTACCACGATTTTTCGACTTCAGATCAAGTCGGTATTTTAATAGATTGAGAGCGATATAACACGATATAACAACGCGATCGCCATAATGCATAGCTCTTTGCATCGCGAAACTAATCAGGTCATGAACAGACAAACCTGTGGCGAAATTTTGATGTAGGATGTAATAATTCATTTTGTTACATTTACACTTTCGACTTTCTCCCCATCGCATGCATTCTTCTTATTCACTAACCCGTGAAGGTCCCGGGGTAGAATAGGCCTTCAGCAACGTATGCTTGCCATAAAAGGCGACTCAGCTTGTCGTAAGAGGCGACTAACGGGATCGGGTGGTCAGGCTCGCTGACTTGGTTGACGCATGTCATCGGTTCCCCATTGCGCAGATCGATGCTCATGTTGTTGATCACTGGATTGTCTGGTCCAGACTCGATTATTTACAGACCGCCGCCATATAGCTGTAATATTGCTGAGTGCGGCGTAAAACTAAACTCACTCACTCTTATTCACTAACACTATGTAGGATTTATTGCTGGAACATAGCTAGAACGGTGTAAAACCATACTCGCTCACTTGAAGACGCCTTCTTATACGAAATATTGACGCAGGATGTGATTATTTGTTCAGTTATGGGAAAACCCACGTACTTTGGTATCGGAAGTAGTGACATTTTCATCGATAAGTGGTTTGTCTGTTCCTTATTTGATTATTTATGTCGCATCGATAAATCCTGGGAAAAGGCCGAAAGTCGTATAAAAAGCATCCATTAAAATCATGAGGCTATTAGGGACAGAAAGGTCAAGTGTCATAATTGGCAAAAGACTCAGCTGTAGATGGGTATCGATGGACACAATATACATGTACATTGATGTCGTAGATAACTGGAAACATGTAAAATGTGAAAAAAATAAACGTTTATTATTTCATTATTTGTTTACAACAATTATTCAGAAGGCATGCAAATGTTACTTTTGCGTTTTTTACCACACGTCAATACGTCACATCAAAACACAAACACGCAGAAAGGTGTATAAAATAAAACAATATCCCCAAATTTGGAGAATCGGATCCATGTAGCCACCGCCAGGTGGTAAGCAGAGTAGTCTCCCTTGGAAAGTGCACCTGTTACAGGCGCTTCTATCAATACCGCCTCGCATAAATAACATTTGAATTCGAAAGGGTGAGCGAGTGCGTCGGATTTTACGCCGCTTTTAGCAATATTCCAGCAATATCAGAAATGGGCTCGCACATTGCCCCTTTGTCGGAATCGACCCTCGGCGTGACGAGCAAATGCTTTAATTACTAGTCTACTCCAACGTCCCTTTATCGAAAGAAACAACTGAGGCATAAAGGACATTGATCTGTTTATTACTGTGCGAATGTCTTTGAAACATCGATTGAAATATACATTACAATACATTTCATTTGTCTTTTTAATTGCTACTCGATTGACACTCCTCTCATCGTGAGCTGAATATAATAACTGTCGTCTGGACAACAGCTCATGGTCTTCTCTGATGCTCCACCGTAGTGATACACATGTGCAATGTACATCGACTTGGTCACTCCTTCCCCTTGTATCTTACACGTGGTGGGCGAGCTTGCTAAAGCGCCAGGTTAGTGATCCAGCGAGGCTGAGGTCGTGATCGAGCCCTACTGTGACCGGGTGCAAAACCTTTGTGTGCAGATTACTCCAGCCTTGTCACAACCCCTAGGGTACAGTACACAGCCACGTGCACTTATAAAACCCCACAAATCCAGATGGCGGCCCCATGATTACGAACAAACACCTAGTTGCTGGTACAGCAACGTGCAGTAACCTCGGACAAAGTACGGCGACTCTGTTCCAGTTTACCCAGCAGTAAATGGGTGCCTCTTTAGGATGAGAAAGCCTAGTGGCAGCAAGAACTGTACATTCCCCAGGGGCTTGAGATTGACATCCGGTGATCGAGCTGGATATCGGCGCTGTATAAATGTTAGCGGTTATGTATAAAACTAACATACGGTTACACTAATAATAAATTTACACTTGCATAGGTTATATATACTCATTCTTTGTTACAGCAAAATGATAATGATCCGTCAACTGGAAGATAAATAAATTGAGTCTAGTCATGTGGTTCTTGACCATTATCTTAAACATCATGCTGAACACAAACTCGGTCTGATTAGTAAAGTTCTTCTAAAAGACGCCAATGTCTGATTGTAGTTAATCAAGCTACTGAGGAGAAACCAGAAGTTCGACCTTGGACTGCGGAGCCCTCTGTCCGTAATCTACCCAGGAGCCCTGAAACATATTGTAACAGACTTAGTTTTACATCCTTATCCTGTTTGTAAAACTGGCTTAAGTTTCAGATGTCATTTGCACTTTGATATATAATTAAATGATTTTGGAGTATTTGGGTCCTTTTTGACGTGAACACGTGAGAATTATCTCCTTTCCATACCTGTCATTTGTAAAACTCCACAATATTTGTATGCTTTTTATGTTACTCAAACTCCGCCCACTCCACTCAGAATAACAGACAGGGGTGCTATGTCCCGCTTCTCGATACAAGTATCCCCTAGTCTCAGTACTGACACTAAGTTTACTAACCTAGTAGGTCACGTCAGGTAACCCTTGAGCATTAGCATTCGGAATCGTTCGGGAACAAACCTTTCCGAGGTAAAAGTTCAAAAGGTATGTGTGTCTTATGACGAGCATAGTCGCCTTTTATGGCAAGCATGGGTTGCTGAAGGCCTGTTCTACCCCGGACCTTCACGGGTTTAACGAAAAACACCGAGACTAAGTTTACCTAGACTGATGTATGCAGAGACCACATTATACGATCATAGATCATTATTTGATCTCTTGGCATACCAGGATTATTATGCCTGATGGTCGAGTTACAGCAAAGTTTAATCACATCTCTTCACTGGCTCTGCACGCCATAGCCCGCATTCGTCACCACTCGCCCCTTTTCTGTCATTCGTAGCTACTCGCCTCTTTCCGTGACCTACAAGAAGACTCGTACCCTTCTCGTACGCCATTATCAAATTGTGCGTAGTAACACGCATTTCGAAACATGAAAATGGCGGAACCGTTGAACTTTGAAACTTCGCTAAACTATGCAAAGCACAATTTAAACATAAACGTTGAGCTAAAGGATCAACAACTTTCAACACTGAAACATATCTGCAAAGGTAATATGACCGTATTCTGGTTTTTCCCACGGGATGTGGCATATTCTAAGAGCCTTGTTTAGAAATTCAGAGTTATTTTTACCCTGGTAATAGTACCAGACAATTTTCATCTCCATCCCCGTTTGCGCTTAGGCAGGGCCCGGCCTTAAGACATGGCCACGAGACGGGTACGAGACGCCATCCGGCGTGCCAGGATGACACGAGTAGTTACGAATGTTTTTCTGTAAGCTCCAACTTGTTCCGGAATAACACGAGTTGGTCACGAATGACGTCGTAGCATTCGTAACTACTCGCCTCTTTCCGTGAAATACAAGAAGCAATACGGCTTCCCGGAATGACCAGCGAAGTTACGAATAGCCGTCGCAATAGCTGTGAGGAGTTGCGTGCCTGGAGAAGCCAGAAACCAACGCACGGAGGTCCCAGTTCGCTGGATTGTAAACACCGCACTCACCAATATTCCAACTAAATAGCGGCGGTCTGTAAATAATCGAGTCTGGACCAGACAATCCAGTGATGAACAGCACGAGCATCGATCTACGCAACTGGGATACCATGACACGTGCCTGTCAAGTCAGCAAGCCTGACCACCCGACTCCAAGCGGCTCCGGGGTGGCATGTCACGTTTTCGACAATACACAGTTACTTACATAGTACAGAGATACGTCCTCGTGCCCGCATGCACTGGCGGCCAAGGCGAAGATACAGGCGGTGAGGCCGACGTAACAGTACGTTGTGATGGGCTGTTTCATGTTCACCCCTCGATTCTGAAACACTGAAACACACATGTAGATGACAGTTTCCTTACGAACAGGGTGGGGGACTTTTGGAAGCAAGCTAATTAGGTTCAACTGGGCCTTTACGAGGAGGATGCGGTTCTAATTCTGTGTGTTAGAAACCCAGTTTCCGATGGTTCTAATGTGGTCACACTGCAGTGCGGCGTGGAAGCTAACATTCACTTTAGCTCCGATACCCCCACATTCATTCATCAATTAGTGTCATTTTTCTAAATGGAATTCGAATATCGCTGGACGCAGGCGATTTTTTTAAAATCACATTTCTCCAAACACAATTTCCGTCATACATGTATAACAGAAAGAACCTAAAATCGATTACATTCCTAATAGAAAGAAACCTAAAACCGATTACATTCCTAATAGAACGAAACCTAAAACCGATTTCATTCCTAATAGAAAGAAACCTAAAACCGATTACATTCCCAATAGAAAGAATCCTAAAACCGATTACATTCCGAATAGAAAGAAACCTAACACCGATTTCATTCCTAACAGAAAGAAACCTAAAACCGATTACATTCCGAATGGAAAAAAACTAAAACCGATTACATTCCTAATAGAAAGAAACCTAAAACCGATTACATTCCGAATAGAAAGAAACCTAAAACCGATTATATTCCTAATTGAAAGAAACCTAAAACCGATTTCATTCCGAATAGAAAGAAACCTAAAACCGATTACATTCCTAATAGAAAGAAACCTAAAACCGATTATATTCCTAATAGAAAGAAACCTAAAACCGATTTCATTCCGAATAGAAAAAAAACTAAAACCGATTACATTCCCAATAGAAAGAAACCTAAAACCGATTACATTCCGAATAGAAAGAAACCTAACACCGATTTCATTCCTAACAGAAAGAAACCTAAAAACGATTACATTCCCAATAGAAAAAAACTAAAACCGATTACATTCCGAATAGAAAGAAACCTAAAACCGATTACATTCCCAATAGAAAGAAACCTAAAACCGATTTCATTCCGAATAGAAAGAAACCTAAAACCGATTACATTCCTAATAGAAAGAAACCTAAAACCGATTATATTCCTAATAGAAAGAAACCTAAAACCGATTTCATTCCGAATAGAAAGAAACCTAAAACCGATTACATTCCTAATAGAAAGAAACCTAAAACCGATTATATTCCTAATAGAAAGAAACCTAAAACCGATTTCATTCCGAATAGAAAAAAACTAAAACCGATTACATTCCTAATAGAAAGAAACCTAAAACCGATTACATTCCTAATAGAAAGAAACCTAAAACCGATTACATTCCTAATAGAAAGAAACCTAAAACCGATTACAAAACCGATTTTCGTTTTCGATCTGAAACGCACTTAAAGCTTCAAGCTTCAGCAAGCTCACATTTTGCACGGATAGAGTTTCCTTGCAAGCATAGAGTTTTCCAAGACAGGCACTGAATGTGATCCTTCGTCTATGACATTCCTACCTGTGACATTCACACCTGTACAACTGCACCTCACGCACACATTTTAAGACAACACGTACATGCTACCAAGTCCTCTTTGGCTTTGAATGTGACACCATCCTCTTGGAACATGGACGTATAGGGCACATTCGCGGCTCCTGGAATGTGACCTGTTTGGAGGTCAAGGTCTTCCTTCTTCATGCCGAGGGCAGGCATAAAGGCCTGCAGCACTGCAAAGATAATACCGTTTATTGTATACATGGACGACACACAGTGCAAACGGTGTGGCAAGAGATTCATGGGGAATGCTCTTTTCAGTAAGTCACATTTTCCAGTACCCGTTAGGATCGTCCATAGAAATACACCGAAAGGTATTTAAAACAAAATGTGTACTACAATAGAACAAAAATTAACGTCGATCGTAAAGCGAATGTTCACACATGAACATTTGACAACAACTGGAACTGCATCAGTGCTCTTCTTTAGTTGCACTGCTCTGCTTCTGCTTGGGTTGATATTGTTTCACGTCACATGCTTACAGTCAAATTCTTGCTATATCACGTCGGATTGTAATAAATCACGTTCTGACAAGGCTGACAAGTGGTTGAACATGTTGAAAGCATGAACACAGATCCAAACCGTTAGGGTATATGTAAACATGATCAGCTACACCCTACTACTCTGACCTAGATTCCGAACTGCACACTTTAGATTATACATTTTCACTATACTCATATACTATACTGATTATGTTGAATCTTCAATGTCCGGGGCTGCCAACTGTTCTGATCTGACATGAGGGTTTCGACATTTTCTGCCGGAAGTTACTTACACGGTGAAGGTTCTTGATGATCCCCGGCGAAGTTTTCAGAAGGTCTTGTGTCCACCAGATGTATGTAAGCTGACTCCATGACGTCGCTGAAGGACATCATGAGACTGGCATCTGCAGTGACGGCCACGTCTCCTCTCTGTGTGGAAATATACCGAATGTAACGTACTATAAGGTATAATGCAACTCATGGAAGCATTCTAGTTATGACGCGTTAGATCCAAGCTGTCCTCGATAACCTCCCACGACAAACGAAGCATCATAATGAAGGCGATTCCAGGACAAGCGGATCATGTCATGGCGAGGACATGATAGGGACAGGAGAAGACATGGCAAGGACATGGACCACTGGTCTACTGTACAGGGCAGATCCAGATATGTATGAAAGGGGTAGCTATTCGGTCCTATCGTGCAAGGCATTATACAGACAAAATGATCGGGTGGTCCAGATCTCGGCCTGAACTCATCCTGTATTTACAGTTCAGGGCCCAGAGTTTCGAAACTCTCTTAGCATTAAGATAGTCGTAAGTGTCATCCATTAACATTAACTTACACCTATCTTAGCGATAACATAGAACCTGGAAAATCTAGGCCCTTGGTACTGGCTTTACGAATATCATCGATACAATGTCATATTTCATTGAGATCTTTGACAACCACTGATATCTAGTTAAACAACTGTTATCGTAAAGTGCGCTGATCCTTGTGAATGATAAAAGAAACAGAACACAAACACAGGCGTGCTGTGTCCTACCGCAAGGTATAAACATGTGTACAGTAGAGTAAAATTCCCCACCGGGTGTACTGTTGTCTCCACCCTCACGAGTACCTACCAGGTGTACTGTTGTCTCCACCCTCACGAGTACCTACCAGGTGTACTGTTGTGTCCACCCAAACGAGTACCTACCAGGTGTACTGTTGTCTCCACCCAAACGAGTACCTACCAGGTGTACTGTTGTCTCCACCCAAACGAGTACCTACCAGGTGTACTGTTGTCTCCACCCTCACGAGTACCTACCAGGTGTACTGTTGTCTCCACAGCCACTGCTATCTACAGGGTATTCTGTTGTCTCCACAGTCAGGGGGCACCTACCGGATGTACTGTTTTGCTTTTCTCCATACAGATGGGATACCTACCGGGTATTCTGTTGTCTTCGCAGTCACGGGGTAGCCTTCAGATCTCCACCGCTTCAGACCCCCGTCCAGCACTGAGACGTTCCGTATCCCATACGCCTAGAATGTGCAGGCAGAATAAGTGAATGTGTACTGTTGTACATCTCGTTAGAATCTACTAGCCATTACCGGGGAATAACAATATCCATGGAATAGTATACAGAGTTCACAGACAATCACAGAATTTTTCTGTTCTGTTGATTCTGTCAAAACTCATTGCATGGCAGATCTTAATTTTCGTCAATAAATGAGGTGCGTTAGTGAATTTAATTGTAAGCCACTTTTAGCAATATTTCAGTAAATTCACCGGGAGAGGTGGTTTGGGGGGCACAGAAACGGACTTATATATTGTACCCATGTGGGGAATTGAACCCGGATCTTCTGCGTAACGACCGAACGCTTTAAACCATCAGTCCACCCCACCACCGAAAAAGGAAAACCTTTTAACGATTACATGCGAAGATACGATGACGTGTGCCAACCACGTCAGCGAGCCATGTCCCGTCCGTCGCACCGTACTAAACTCATCCCCTCACTGTATGAAATATGTATTGGGTATGAGGAAGAAGGTGTCCATTCCATACTGATGTTAATTCACTATGTTCAGTACATCGTAGTTATGTAACATCAATTGTTAGATGTCTGTTAGCTAAGGGGATTGGAAAAGAATGTTTACTCGCAACATCCACCAGGCTCTTGGAGCGGCAAACCCATGCTCGTCAGCGTTTTCGTACAGGACAACATGGCTGGTTGTATTAATCCCAACAGATCTCGCGTAATCTTGAAATACCGTAGGATCTGGCAAGTTGACTGGCAGATATTTCGTTGGCTTTGTGTCTTTGAACAAGTTCAAAAATTGGGCACCGTCTATGTGGGCACTGGAACAGAGAAAACACGATTCAAGAAGAATGATGTGTGTTTCTAAAATTAAAGCTAATCTTCCTGTTCTTACAATATCTATATTACATGTTCAACTTCCTCCACACTTTCACAATTAACAACCTACCGCCTATAACACAAATACATGTACATTTAAATGTTATACACCATTGCGACTATTCCATATTTTTGTGGGTTTGGGAAATTTGAGCAATAACCTCTATTGGGGAATTAACCATGACGTAAACCATGACGTAAACCATGACGACGGAAGGTCTGCAGAGCCAGTTTGGTGAATAGCGTGGCGGTGATCATCACGCTTACTAACACTGCAAGTATTTACCACATTGGGCTCGCAAATCAATTGTAATGATCATCCCTGGCTTAATTCCATCAGGCACATAATAAACAGCCTTGGACTAAGTAACGTTCTAATCAGTCCACTTGGGTATTCTACTCCACTGCTAGTGTCAAACGTTCAGGGAATCCTTACGGACCAGTTTATTCAATATTGGAGATAAAATATCATGGCAGGCTCAAAGGGTATCAATTATCGATGCTACAAACTCTCCCCAGATGTTGAAATATATTCCCTTTCCCACTAAAGTTGCATCACAACAACTATTGATATTCCGATCATCAAACCATAACCTTAAAGGGGTGAGACTGGTCGCTGGAGTGGAACATCCAGAAAAGAGCGACTTTTCCCTCCTTGCATCTCAGCAATCGCAGATGAATTTCACTATATTTTTACATGTGAAGCTTTTAATTCCGAAAGACCCATGTTCATCCCAAATCAGTTTCCAACAATGTCCGAATCTCTCAAAAATGGCAAACCTCAAATCCAGAAGAACAAACACTTCATGCAACTTAGCAAAATATATTAGAATTGTTTCCAAAGGCTCCAAATTAAAAACAATATATAAAATTACGCTTTTTCATTTTGTTATGATATATCTTTGTATGTGTTGTATACGTCGATGTACACCCGTGCTATCTTGGCACTTATTGTGTTTATTTGCATGTAATTGCCTCATGTACCACCGTTGGTGGGTTGTTGAGAGTAAGATGGTGATGGTGACGGGATTGTAGGGGCACCTGCAACCACCGACTCATACTGGCAAACCAAGGGTCATAATGCATGTTCACATACTTGCGCTGTACCTTTTGTACGTTTGATTGTATAAGTAAGGAATATTCCGGCCATATAGTAGTGGTCTGTGAATAATCGAGTCCGGACCAGATAATTCGGTGATCAAGAGCGTGAGCCTACATCTACGCAAATGGGATGCGGTGACATGTGTTAGTCATGTCATATGTGCTAACCAGCAAGAATTACCCGTTTGCCTCTTCGTACGCCAACGTTGTTGTAAGATCAGTTCTAACCCGGATCTCTACATGTCTTTAGCACATATGAAACAGCTCTCTTCCACGGCGATGTCGAACCTCCTGAGAATGATTCAAACTCCGGACCAGATATGCAGTTTCCTCCAGGAAATGTGTGGAACTTTCCACATATTTATTCAGCAGTTGACATATCAGATAAAATTCAGTACAATGCGGCAGGTTCTAAGTGGAGTTGACGATTGTGTAAACTTTTCCACCTTTGAGTCCGCTGTTGGTAAGATGTTAGATTTGTGATCATCGATCTCTCTGGTCATCCTGACACTCAATATATCCGATACACAGATTACATTGCCCTTTAAATGTTCTTGGTAGTTCAGTTAACCCACTAGACACTATGCACTACCATGACATGTGCAAGCACACACGCACAAACGCGTGCACGGATGTTCTGGTTTGACAGTTCCATATTTGTGTAAGTAAAATCTTCCAAGGACTTGCCTGAAACTGATAACTGAAACTTTGAGGTGAACAGCCTACTGACAGATAACATGGTCCATGCATAGAAAACTCCGTACATCAAAAACTGTCGCACGCGGTGTTGTCTGTGTTTGTCGAACTGACCTCAATCAAATGTTGAGCTATTCACAGGGTGGAAGAGCTGTCCATACGAAATGTGGAGTTGCCCAAAAGCTACTCCATTTCCTCGCTGGACAGTGAAAGAAGAACACGTGGCGCAAGAGTAAAGGCACTTTTTGCCTTGACACTCTCTATATTTATTGCAATTGCGCGTTAAGCGAGGGTCGAAACAAGGTCGGGGAAAAGAATCGTTTCAACACTAAATGCGACATCCTCAGTAGCCGATACACTTTCCTGTGCTGTTTGTCAGTTCTTATGTATTGTCATATTAGGTCTTCATTCACAGTGTAGGCTTTGTTGCGTCATTATTTGTTTTCAATCATCGTCGAAAAATGAATCTGTACATTGAAGTAATTGTCCATGCAGTTGCATGGACTTTTAGAGAGTACCTTTTAGAGCATTGAGTGTCTAAATCTCACGGACTTGACAGTGGAAACGGTAGTGGATCAACTTAACATGCAGTCTGAGGCCAAATATGACAACTTGTAGAACTTAACGCATGTGTGACTGAGGTCAAACCGAAACATGAGTCTCTCATGAACCAATTCAGACAGATCCGAATTTTCTCGTATTAATGTGAAATGAGACACTACAAACCTGATGAAGAAGTTAAATGATTCACAATTCATCTGGCTCACTGGTTACACCTGTCATGTGATCGTTGCGCTTATGAAGTTGTTTTTTTTTGCAAAGTACAATGTGATTTGATGTAATATCAAGGCCGTACAAGACCACCGAACGTTTTGAGATTTCAACGATTTGCATATCTCCGTTTGTCAGAGCACGCTGTCAGCGCGATGCACGAAGGAGCGCAATGATGCGATATACACGTGATTAGATGTTTCAAATACTGATTAATACTTATATATCCAGTTAAATGGTCACAAATTCTGGACTGGTTATTGCGCTAAGTTACTAAGTTGCGCAATAGGACGAAACCCGCTCTGTTTCTGTTTCTGTTTCTTTTTGGACAGTGCAAGTTTGCTGACTAGTCTTGTACATGTCATTACTCTGCAAACGGCATGGCGCGCTTGGATGCTTCAACATGGCAGATGATAGGCATGAGGAAAGCAGGCATGCCCCTAAGGCAAATTTCAGAGCACTTTAATGGTCAATGGTCAGCAGACGTATCCAAACACATAACGACAGGAGGTGTGAGGGACAGACCTTGTCATGGTCGACCTAGGAAGACCAGACTACGTGACGATCACCGTTTGGGTAGAATGGCGAACCATGATCCTTCTATTTAGTTAGCCAGGAAAGCCAATAATGATTATAGGTAACAGACGTCAACGTCTTTAGTGAGTTAGTTACAAAACGACTGGATTAAAGGCTCGAAGACTACTCAAACGCACACGTCTGAAACCTTGGCATACCCATAACCGATTACTCTGTGCTAGGTAACGTCAAAACTGGAACATTCGAACCTGGCAAAGGGGTAATTTGGACGCATGAGTCATGCTACAATTTGTACTTTTGCTGACGGTCGTTTACGTGTCAGACGGGCAACCAAGGATGAGCTGAACCCAACGTGTGTCCTTCATACTGTCGCTGGGGACTGCGACTCGGATGAGCTGAACCCAACACGTGTCCTTCATACTGTCGCTGGGGACTGCGCCTCGAATGAGCTGAACCCAACGTGTGTCCTTCATACTGGCGCTGGGGACTGCGAGTCGGATGAACTGAACCCAACGTGTCTTCTTCATACTGGCGCTAGGGACTGCGCCTCGAATGAGCTGAACCCAACGTGTGTCCTTCATATTGGCGCTGGGGACTGCGAGTCGGATGAGCTGAACCCAACGTGTGTCCTTCATACTGGCGCTGGGGACTGCGACTCCATCATGGTGTGAGCTGAAGTGACTTATGACGAGAAGGCCGACATCAATGTTGTCCAAGGATCAATGGCAGGGGTAAATTATCGCTGTGAGATTATTGAAAAGACAGCTATTCCTTTCCTTCACGCCATACCTGAGACTGCTCGCCCACATCGTGCTATTGTTTTACAGGAAGCCGCAGAATTGAGTCCCTTTAATGGCAAAGTCAGAGTCCGGACCTCAGCTCGATTGAGTATTATAGAATGAGACTTGTAGACAAGTAAACCGGTGTGATCAACCTCTTAACAACTTTCAAGAGCTTGGATATATGATGTGTTGAATGCTGGTAAAAACTTAGCAATATGATTTATGCATGATCTAGTCCTCTCCATGAAGCGGGGATGTCAGGAGGTGATAGACAGCCGAGGTGACTCCCATTACTGAGGATCATTATGTCAATTTTGACTTTTGAAAACTATGTCATCAAACAGCCCATAGATTACTGTCTGTCCTGAACAGTCACACACCCCACCTTACACTTAAAAGTATTCCTGTATGCCCAAACCTTTTCAGATCTCTATTTGTCTAAAGCATTATCATGTCAAAAATATGCAGGTTAAAAGCACACCATAATGACTGGAGTTTGTCTTGAAATAATGTTTTAGTACCTTTGAAGCATTGGTTAATAGACATCCACACAATGTGTGCGTCATCATAAAGCGTTAGTGGTGAAAATGGCACTTCATGTTCCATAACGTCGGACAATTATGGGGTTGCTTGACTTTTACCATTAGAATGTTTATTCAGAAACTACAACATTCATGAAGAAACATTCTTCTTCATAACAAATACAATCAGAATAAAGTTTGGTGACATAACAGTTGAAACTGCAAACTGTCAGACTTTATTTCTGTACAAAGGCCATCGGAACCATATACACACGGTTTCAACATACAACACAAGTTACACATATGTATACACACCCATCCTCATGCATATATACACATACTCTGAACTTACAATGTGGGTTAATAAGGGTAAAATCTATAAGTGTATGATATAATACAAATATGTGATGTGGTGTTTAATATAATCAATCTTGTAATAACTTACATCTACGTTCATAAGTGTGCATTATATATAGACTGAGCATTTTTAAATTATGTACATTATTTGTCAAAAGTAGATTCTTAAAGTTGGACATGTTCGCAATGAGGTCACTGGGTAAGTATTTACGACGTAAATCATCATATCTTGGACAAATGATAGTAAATGGTATTCGTCCTCTAGGCCTCCCGAACAGACAGGACATGTTCTCAGATTTGTTTTAATTTTATACCATCGTCCTTCATTAAATTTTAACCTTAATAATCCAGCTCTAAATCTAACTAAATATTTACTTAATTTGTAATCTGCAATTTCAAATAAGTATTTTACAGGGTTTAATAAGGTTTTGAATTTGAACTCTGTACAAAACATAACGTGTACTGTTGTCAAGATCAGATTTCCAGTTTTGTTTAAAAACGCGTTTTAAATATTCTGATAAAACTTACACAATTTCCAACAGTTTGTGAAAGACAAACAAATCCAAATCAATAAGAAAACAGCAAATACCGTATTTTTGAAGTCCCTGTCTCATAACCTAAGTTATCAAGATTAAGTAACATTTCATAGGCTTTCCTTGGAATTCGATCTTTATGCATAGTTGTTATTTTAATCCAGTAGTTTAGACAACGGGCAGCTGCGTTTGCAAAAATGGGATAACGACCACATTCACCAAACACCACTGCGTTAGGTGTCTGAGATCCAACGTTTAAGCATAATTTACAAGCAGAAAGATGTATTTTCTCAATACATTCATATTTTTTTATAACCCCCACATTTCTGAAAGCATATAACAATATTGATTGTATTTGACTATCAAATATTTTGAAAAAGATATCAGGTGATAACGTACCAATTTTTCTAAGTTTGCCATTTAATTCCACTAATGCTTTTTTGCCACGTAAGAAGAGATCTGATAATGACTTGCCGAAGCTAACATTGCAGGTGAACAGAAAACCAAGATACTTATAGCTATTGACTATTTTAAAATTATTACCTTTAAAGTACCATACATCTGTACCTTTAAGTCTACCTCCCCTCCTAAATACAACTGTTTACAATATTAGATTTATCAAGGTTAACGTTTAAACCCCACTTCTCTGAACACAATGCTAAAATGTGTAGCTGGTTTTGAAGACCACATTTAGTGTCTGAAGCTAACATAACATCATCAGCGAAAAGTAGCATAAAAATTTCTATTATATCCGGAAATAACTGAATTCCATGTTTTCCCTTTTGTGAAATTTTTGTGGAGAGCTCATTTATGAATAGAGAAAAGAGTACTGGACTACCTGGTTTTAGACCAAAAGGACAGTTAAAGTAGTCTGTGAAATGAGAATTACATCGTACGCATGATTTAACGGAAGAGTAATTACCTTTGAGCGCTAGCACCATTTTTCCCATCCAAACCATAGCTTGATAACAATTTCCATAATTTATATCTGTCTATTGAATCAAAAGCCTTCTTAAAATCTATAAAAGCAACAAACAATTTTTTTCTTTTTTTTTTTTGCACAGGCATTTTTCGATAAGCGCATTTAAAGTGAAGATATGATCCATAGTAGAATAACCTTCTCTAAAACCCGCTTGGGTTTCTGATATCTTGTTCTTCAGAACTGCCCATTGTGTTAAACGATTATACAATATGCTAGTACATAATTTACTTAGAACACTTAACAGTGAAATACCCCTGTAGTTGTCTGTGTTGTGGATATCACCTTTCTTATGTGATGGAATTATTATTGATTTACTCCAGGCCTCTACGAAGCTACCACTCTCAAACAGTTTTTTAAATAACACAAGCAGAAATGGCGTAATGAGCTTTTCAGATGATTGGATCATTTCTGATAAAATATTATCAACACCAGGCGATTTACCAATCTTTAACCATTTAATAGCATCATGACTTTCTTCTTCTTTAATTACACATTCCAAAACCAATGTTCCTCAGCATCGCATGATTCAGGACATAGACTTGCAGCACATGTGGCAAATGTATTTTGATATTGGTCGATCAGTTTTATCAAACAGTGATTTGAAGTGATTAAACCATGATTCGTCAGAGATCTCCCGCATTGGTTTCCTCTGGTTAGATATATTTCTCGCTTCCTTCCAGAATAATTTAGGGTTATGTCTAGAGTTATATAACTTTCTGACTGTTTGCTGTTGGCTTATTTTTATCTATTTTCTACAAGTATTCCTATAAGTATTTCTGAATGTACAGTACTTCTTTCTATTTAAGTTATTTTTATCATTCCTAAAGCGCTCAAGGCCTTTTCTTGCTTCTAATTCAGCCCTGTGACAGTCGCTACCGTAAAAGCTCTTAGGTCTAGTTTTACACGGAGGTGGCATTTTCATACAACTTGCAGCTTCTAAAATATAATGTGCAAACTTGGAGACAGCACTATTAAAGTCTATTGAAATTTCATCACTGAGTAAATCTAGTATATGTTTCTGTCATATATGTTACCTACGAATATTTGTTCATCACATGGTTTCCATTTATATTTTACGCTGTAATCCCTTTCCTGTTGTTGCTCATAGTAACTTTTTGCACTTTTAAAACTACGTACTAGTGGCATGTGTTTGCTTTCAACTCTATCACGTATTTCAAAACTAATAAAGTACTTGAATAAATTGGGGGACGACATAAGACCAATAACACTACAGCCCTGGGCCCCGTTTCACAAAGCTCTCGTAAGCCTAAGATCTCGTAAGTTTCCTCGTAGCCATTGTGCCTCCTATGTTGTAACACAGGAGCTACGGATACTACGAGAAAAGTTACGAGATCTTAGGCTTACGAGAGCTTTGTGAAACGGGGCCATGGTCGGGAACGTACGTGAACTGACCTTGTTCATCGCCTCTCACGCGACCATTAAGTAGAAATAAGTTAAAAACATAACAAAAGTTCAGAAGTAAATTCCCAAATCTGTTTACAACAGTATCTTGGGTTCACCTCGTGTCTATAGGTACTGGTTCATCTTCAGGAAAATACTGGTCAGCTCTATCATCTGAAACTTCTGGTGGCTGATTACCATTTCCAACCCGAGCGTTAAATATCACAGTCAGCCATGTAATAGGGGTTGTCTAGTAACCATTCTTCCAACTGGTCAAAAAGGATACTAGTTTGTACGTTCTTATAGAATGTTGAACCTTCTGGTGGAACGTATACAGCAAAAGAGTAAAATATCTCGTTCAATATTCAACATATGTTTGTTTAGGCGTAAACAGATAGCATTTGATATTGTAATGGGTATCTCTGAACAGTATTGTGAAAATGAATTCCTGATAAACATGCAGATGCCTCCAGAAAGTCTTCCATAGTTAGACAATTTCTGAGCTGTACAAAAGTACAGTTGAAAATCAGATAACTCTGGGATGGTGACCAAAGTATCAACAAACGTTTCGTATAGGCATATTCGGTCAAACTAACTTATGAAGGTTAAGGAATCTAAGTCTTGTAACTTGCTCTTCAGGCCATCGATATTCCATGAAAGGAATGTAAAAGGAACAAAAGTGTTCTTATTGCAGCGATCGCTACAATTTGTGTCATCAAGACGTGACATCAGCAGGTATTTGTAATTGGTTACAGGCCCGACCGATTTCCTATAGCGGTGACATTGTATGGGCGCTTCTTGTGGGTATAGGTTTGGGTGCGGGTGTCGACGTCGTCGGATTGTCAACAATAAAGCTGACGTTGTTAGGCGTCTGACTGCTTTGGCAGTGTCCTGTCCAGACCGACTGTTTCTTGACTAGGTCGGCTCGTTTTCGGTTCCTTTGGGGAGTGTTCCTTAGGTCGGGTGACCAGACGTCCGTTCTTAATAAGCAATGAGACCACTACCTCTGTGTTCACAGATTTTGTCGCGTTGACGCTTCGTCGGGTCATTAGATACTCCAACTGCAGACTTCTGGAGTTCTGGTCGGAGGTTTAATGCGCTGATTTTATCCTCAGACAAAGCGAATTTGACAATAAAGGGGCGTCATCGTTGACTGTCACGTTGAACAGTCCTACCCGGTGCGCCCTCTCGATCCTTGCGTTTTCCCAGGTGCGGTGGGAATGTTGATTTAAGATATTTAACACAGCGTCTCTACAGTTTTGGTAAGTGTCGTTTTGGCTCTCATTTACATTGTAAAATATCACGTTGTCTCTGTGACTAAAGGCCTCGAGCTTATCCAGAGTCTCAGCTTGTTCTTCAACTTGATCTGTCACATTGTCGTTTATCGTTGATAAATTATCCATATTTGGGCAAAATAATTCCTGTTAATATTCAATCCCGTTAGCATCCTCCTCAACCATACCGACACGATTTTCTAAGCTTCTGAGTTTCGCATTGATCTCTTTCATTTCTGATTTCAAAACATTGATGTCATCTTGTATAGATCTGCTAAAGTCTCTAATTTCATCCACAAGAGCATTTCATTCTATTGGTAAAAGACACTCAAACGACTGGTATGACTGGACAACAACATTCCCAAATCTCATCATAGTCAGTGAAAGAGATAGATACACTCTAAAAAACACCGCACAAGCACTCAGTCTACACATGTAGTGAAAACTGCTATTGTGTTGTGTGTCAGGTGAATACCTGCCAACATGGCCTACCTGTCGTGTCCCGGGTGGGTGTGAGAAAGTCCCGATGCTAGCCCTATACAGACCTAAACCGACCATCCTTCGGGTAAGGAATACTCTCCGATGTCTTAGAAGTGAAGCAGATGTATTTGTTACGGATGGTTGTTCGATTTTCTTATATTATTTTTTTCTTATGTCAACTTCAACAGTAAACTCCCAACGCAGTGGACAGTCTGCTTTCTGAGTGTGAACAACTCCATATCATATGCTCAGTCTAATTTATTCTACGATAATTTAAAAAAATACTGACGCAATAAAACCTACAATGTGTCTAAGAACTTACAGCTATAAAGGGCGTATCGGCTGATGAGGATGTCGTTTTTAGTGTTGAAACGATTCTTTTCCGCGATCTTGTTTTGACTCTCGGGAGGGTACCCTCGTTTAACTGCAATGAATATAGACGGTGTCAAACTATTACAGAAGATCTGTGAATTTCTAGACCTGTCTGCCAAATGGCATAACCTGATATATTTGCGAAAGAAGGAAAATGCGAGGGAAAACTTACCTTTTCTTTTGTACCACGCTTTCACTGTCCAGCGAGGAAATGGAGTTGCTTTTGGGGCAACAACACAATTATTCTAGTGGACCTCGCTTCCACCCTGTGTTACTGGATATTCGTAATGAACGTTCCAAAGGACATAACTCTATGGGGTTTGCTTGAAATAGAGCCGGTAGAAAACGATTGAGTCGATTTAATGCAACGTTGCATTAATCCATTCGAACTCTTTAATTTAATATTGTAATCTTCACACATAATATAATTTGGAATAAATCATACGGTTGCTTCACTGGAGGTTGATAGTTAGCATTGATGAAAGAAATGCAATAATGTTTTTATTAAAGGTGTGGCATAATAGCGTGAATCTAAGGTGACGCTGTGTTACAAATGAGTGACTGACTTTCGTTGAACATCGCTTTTAGCAATATTCCAGCAATATCACGGCAGTGGACACCAGAAACAGGCTTCACTCATTGTACCCATGGAGAATGGAACCTAGGTGTTCGGCGTCACGGACAACGTCACAACTAGGCTACCTGCACACAGGATTTACATCTGAAATAGAAGGATAATTAAATTCCAGATGTTTACTCATTCACCTTACCTTTTGAAGTCTTCATCACCTAACCCGTTGATTGTGATAGTTGTGTCAAATATCCTCAACTCTGGATCGGAATTTTCGATTTGTGTGGCCAACCATTGCGGGGAAACGAGAGGTGTCGCCATTTTCTCACGGTTGGAAGAGCTGACCAGCCTGACGACTACTCAGGTCAGATTTAGGTCAGCTGCTCTTATCAATAAAGAACCTCTTCAAGGTGCAAACCATGCATCCGAAAGTTTATCACTTAAGTTGGCGTAACCGTACGTCACTGGTAATCTCTTTGCGTTCGAGAACCTCGAGCTGAATAGAAGGCGCATGTAACTACAGACAGTGGGGTGAAGTATGGCTTTTGTGAGACAATGACAGCCTCTGTTATATAATCTGTCGACCCAGCTTTTGTAGAAAATCTTCCAGACTACACCAACTAGCCACATTCTATTCAAGCATGCCTTAACCAGCCTCTTTGGCGCAATAAGAAAAATAGTTACTTTGTTGGTCGTTTGGGGAAAGCGTTATTTGAGTCACATCCACGGGGCCTTGTATTGCTTAAAATAATATGCCAACAAGCGTAGGTCCAACAAGCGTACAGTGACATCCATACTTATATAAAGAAGGAAAGGGATGTAATGGGCACAAAGTTGTCAAACACCCCACTCTCGATTATAGGGGAATTCTGGGTCGGAACTTGTGGAATATAGCCGCGATTCTTACCGAAATAAGTCAGATAAATTCCCTCTCGAATAAATCCAAAATTATCAAAATCGGTGCACTATGTACCAAGTATCATTGCTTGGAACTCGGGAAACTCGGGAACTCAAAACCTGCCTACAAGAAAATCATCGCCTCCCGGAGAAGAAATACTACGCATTTCACTTAAAAACACCCGATCGGCGAAAAAACATAACCTTCCCGTAATCGCTAGATATTCCGCTTTTGTTCTACAACCTCTCAAATGAAATAGGTTATTCTTTTACCTGCAATATTTATTGGGAAATTAGCGGTATCGAGTGGTCGACTCCACCATGTTTGCCCTTCACCCTCAATAGGCTTGCACCAACGACGAGCTGCTCTTTGATTGGTCAAAAAATAAAACACCAGTATTATTTTTATTTCGTGACGCGATATAGCGTGTTGGTGCAAGCCTGTTGAGGGTGAAGGACAAACATGGTGGACTCGATCACCTGGAGAATATGACAAGTTTTCGTATATGCGAGCGAAGCGAGCAAGGGTTGCCAACGTACTTCACACGCTTTGCATCGAAAACTATTTTTCATGTCGAAATGAAATATCGCCACCATCAAAGGAACACTCTCATTTCCTCAGTTGGTTGTGCTCTCAGATTTCATACCCCATGTTTAAAAATTACTCCAGTGAAATATGTTCTGTTCAACAATTTAAGCGCTACTCGCGGTCGCAGAAGATCGACGGATAGGATACGCCCCCTATACTACTATAAAGAACAAGGTAATTCACCCGCCATATTGGACACACATATTCTCGCTAAGTTCTCGCTTGACATGGATAAACAGAGATATATTCTGCGACGTAAACATTTTTTCGCTTTACAATTGTAGCTCACCTTCACAAAATCCTTTTATTTGGCCTTATTAGGCCGTTTTGACCGTTTATTGACCGGTATTGCAGTTCCGTAGGACGGAAGTTTACTTTACACGACCGGGGACTCCGCACCGAATGCTACCGAGCTCTCTGATTTCAACTTCGCCATGTGCGTTGTGTTGTGGTCGTAATATTAACCAATTTTCTAATTTGCAAAGGTTTACACACCTTGGATATTTATGTGTTTATGTGGGTTTCAGGGGTATGTACATAAACGGCTCATATATCATATGTTTCCATTATGTGACTGACTTGGTTCGTGTGATTTCATTTTCACACATTTTACTACGTTTGGAATCAACGTTCGCGTGACTTCATTATTCTTAGCATTGAAGAGACTGAGACAGAAAGAAGTATTACGCACGCTAGCACGTCTCCTTAATACTCCTGGAGGAGAATCTCAAAAGGGCCTAGAGATAGGATTTCGTGACCTCCCCAGTACTGATTTTGTTTGACACTATTTTCAGTTAGTATGATGTCGTGGGCTCATGAAAAACCCAGTAATACTCTCAGATTGTGGTATCATTTTTTTTCACAGGCCATCTTATGTGGAGGGGTCTGTGAGTATTTTCATGACATTTGGTTTGCTGCCCGACAACATGTCAAAGTTAATCATGGATAGTTTTACTACTATCAATCTGATCACTTTCATTTTGACCTTTGTGTATTGTTAAAGGATGTATAAATTTTTCGACATATTTTTGCTTTTGAAAAAAATCAAAGTGACCGCCATTTTGACCGCCATCTTGACTTGTCGTGTGTTGCCTTCTCGGCAGTTAAATTTACACAAAAGTAACACCGAACTTGTCCATTTAAATCCAATGTTGATTCTAGTGATGCTTTTTTCACACTTGTGTCTTCTAGAGTGGTGGCTTGGGCAAAAAAAACCAAGTAATTTTGTATGGTCATGTCATGGTAATATAATGTTTTACAGCTTATTCTTTGAGGCAGGGGATTTTAGCGATTCTCCTACTTTTAATGGAAATGTGCGGTGGTGATATATTTATTGAACGTTTACGTTATTCTTGTAACTAGAATCAGTTGTTTTCGTTTCCTGTTTACATCTAGAGTGACTGCATGTTATATGGAATTGCTTCATATTATCCAGAATTCAGAATGGCTGCCAGGATGGCCGCCATTGTAGTTTTACTACTTATACATAGCAGGGGACTAAGCTTGTACTGATATGTAAACGAACAATTCATTTGATGTCAAATATTTTATAGTGTCGAAAAAGAACAAAATATCAATGTTATGGTTTATGAAAGCGTCATTTCCCTAAAATAGTTGATGAAATAACATTATCCAAAGTGTTAGAAAACTATGCTTCAAGGCCGATAACTGCGTCTAAGCTCTGACTGTATAGGGTCGGGGAAGCAGAGGTTTAGCTGCCCACTATAATGTTTTTAACGTATTGATATAACACTCTAGACTTTTAATGTTGATAGTGTTCCCTTAATTGAGAAATGATAACTTCTGCCTTGTTGTAGCTATTCATAGCGGTCTGTCAGATAACTCTTGATCACTTTTGATACATTCAGAAGCTTACAATTAACTCTCCTCTTCACTTTTTATCATATAATATGTTGCATCATGTCACAATTGGAGTCATCTACAAGCCAAAGCTGTTCGCTTCTCATCCCTAGGCTTTACATGTACAGACTCAATGGGAATCAATGTAGAAGAAGAGATTTTCAGTTTCAGGTTCGATCGATGTAAAGGTGACCAAAAGTTTGTCTTGGAAGAGTTCAGCTGACTATATATGATATTAATCCTTTTGCTGTGTTCAGCACGCAAGAAGCTGTGAATTATATCCTTTGGGTCAACAACTCCACTTGCAATGTTCATAAGATACAGACATAACACGTCATTTATTTGGAAGACTGAACGGATTTTCCCATCAATCCTGATTAGCACATTGACATTTCTGGCGTTCGTTTTGAAATGGCTCATGCAGATGGAACATCAACAAAAAAACATCAAATGCGGTTTGTAAGGGGAACTTTAAACGGGAATGTTTGGTCCTTCAATGCCTGCTAGCAGAGGAGAGAATGCTGGCTCTTGATATAGTTAATGGCATGGCAAAATTGCAAATGTGCAGAAAGGGAACTGCTTCAAAATTTGGAGTCTCGGCAAATATGCATTGAGATAAGTTCGGAATCGAACTGACTACATTAGAGTTGATGCTGTTTGGGACAAGCATGCCAGGCAAGAGTCGGTCAGAGTAGGGAAGAAAATCAAAGATGATCGTCAACGGCACAAGAAGTCAAGATTGTTGGTAAAAACACACCACTACGAAGACATTGGGACAAATCAGCGGTCCTCTCAACAAGTCTAGTCTTGTCACACATACGAACGAACGATGGAGTTCTGTTGGTCCGGCCATGCTACCTGTTGGTAGGCCCGAGGCACACCAAGGTACATTTGTAGTTCTTAGGACGCCCTGACCTCTCTTAACAATAGCTGTAAAATGAGATTGAATGGCATAGAACATGTGATGATTATATAAATTACGATGCTCGTTTGATCATAAACAGTTGTCAGTATGTCTACTTCATCTGTGCCCAATCCCCAGACAGTTGGTATTACGTATAAACTGGGAAGAAATGCGCCTTCATCTCATGTGAACAACGTTTACAAGCAGTTCAAGCCCGTCTTTAGTCAGTTTATATCCGTTCTGAATTAGGCCTGCCACATCCTTAACATGCACTACCCAGCTCTGACACTTTCTTAACTCAACCAGCTCTTATTCAGACACCTCTTCCCGTTCACACTACATTCTCACTCTGATTCTAGCGTGTGCAGTGGTAATAGCAGACATGAGAATCCATTGCGCTCTTTCAGAACCGAGTAGAAATATACTACAAATCTCTTAAGAACATTTCATTTGGTTCTGATACCAAAGTAACTAAGAACATAATGCAGTCGAGTTTCGTCTGTCTGCGAACGGAGTTGACCTGGGGAAACTGTACAAACGTATTGCAACTGATGTCCAACTATATTATGTCTGCACACATCCCCATTAAGTTTGAAGTACGGCAATGCCGTACGTCATATGACAATCTTGTTTAAGGTGTGTTATCACTCCGTCCCATTTTAGAACATGTAGAACACTGGACAATGGGAATTGTGTCACTGAAGTCATCTGAAACTCACCAACTACATTCACATAGTTAGGGGACAATCGGGATTTTGTCGGTCATTATATCTTGTGGACAGTTTGAATATATAACCGTCCCAAATCAGATCTTCATTACACCTGACAGCGACTTATTAACGCCCTTCGGAAACAGGTCAAAACACTTCAGTTTAATATCAGAGAATGTCAGAGAATGTTCCAGATTGTATAAGCATACAACGCGGTCGTCAAATCCCAACGTCCAGAATAGCTGAGTGAGTGAGTGAAGCGTTTTGACAATTAGTGTAGGTTCGATCCCCTATAATGTTAGTGTTAAAGACATACTCAAGGATACTCCTCATTTTGTGCAGCTGATCCAGTCTACCGAATATGCCCTTCCCTGAAACGAGACACAAGAAAGATCATTAAAACATCGGAATTTCACAAGAATATCTTTAAATTTTAAGAGAATAAATCGGAATTTGATACAATTATATAAAACATGTATTAATTTATATGTTCTATTGTCTGCAACCAGATCTTAATACACGCATAGGCAATGTGCGATTATTCAAAACCAGATTTAATTCATAAATGCACAATCTACGATCATTTCGGTGCAGATCTCAATAAACAGATATACAATCTACGATTATGTAAAACCAGATCTAGATCCACAAATGTTTAGCCTTCAATGTACGATGACTGGAAGATGCATCCACACCATGACTTGTATGTACGTGGCAGCTGATTGTAATGTAGCCAAGAGGTATTCTAAACACTGGCTAGTAGATATAGCATCTTATCATCTGGAAAAACACCTGACGAGGAGCAAGAATTAGCTCTGACACGTCGCATGAAAAAGAAAAAGAAGTTCTGAAACGCGGTATAAAGAATGACAAAGAAGTACTGTTATCAATAAAATGTGTCGTGTGAAAGCTCTTGTTATATTGTTTAGAATATCGCAAAACTGGGAGTATATTAAATGTATTTTGTAAATCACCTAGGTGTCAATGTTGTGGTTTTAAATGCATATTTTTTTAACGTCAAATTCATCCATGTCCAGGGATTTAATTCATTCAAAAGGTATGATCCTACTTTGTCTTTCTAGGATGCATGTCGCATCACAACACATCTCTCCGATAAACGTTGTTAACAAACGATCATAGATTCAAATCGTTATTACTGGTTTGTATTACAAGGGGGTGAGCGCAGCAGTTAGATCAGTGAAACAAGAGCACGTGCGGTACGTGATGAGCGTTAACTTAGACCAACCCAACTTCTTCTCGGCGTTTTATTTAATTTGCACACTTCCTTGTAATACAAAGAAAGTGATTTGAAATTATGATCGTTTTCTAAACAACCTTCATCCTAAGCTGAATAAAATTCTGCGAATTAAATATCCAATTGGCAAGGTAAAATATAAGAATTTGCAGTCTTAATTTCACTTTATTCGATTTACTTTTTTGTTTAAAGAGACATTCATTGGTACGTTTTCACGGCAAACAGACTGTAATCGCAGAATAACACGTGTGAGTCACGAATGCGATGAGCCGTGATAAGCACATCACAGTTTACAACATTCCCACCCACAGACGACAGTTTGTTTTAATTCATTTGCATTGAATGATCGATACACCTATGTCACTTTGGGTTTAACTTGTAATTTTAAATTTACAATGCGTCATACCTGTACTGTACTGTTAGCCGTTGCTCATGTTTTAATTATATTGTCTTACATAAATAAATGTGTAATCAATGAAATAAACTTTTGCTTCGTTTTGTTTCAATGAAGAATATTACCAGGTCTTACTTGGCTCACGCTAAATCAGAAAACATGTCTCTGTGCAAACACTTGCGTTTGAGGTGTTTTCAAAAGCTTTAATCCTTTGTTTCGGATTCGGCGACTGGGATTAGGTTGCGTAAGGTGGCCAGTTTGGCCTTTGTCGTTTCCAGCTGCACACTTTAAGCGAGCGAGCAAAGCCCGCTTGGAGTCTGAGCACCCACTCACATTGATGTGAAATATTCGTCGTGGGGACAGAAAGTCTTGAAATCCTGTAGAGGTAGGACGACTTCAAGGATTCTTCGGAAGGGCGACAGAGGATCAGACAGGCAAGTGTTTCCTGATCTATTTGGAAGAAAATATGCGTCTTCGTGAATATTTGTTTAATATACAGCGCACACTCATTCTCTCATAGTATACAGCCATTTAGGTATAGATAGGAACGGTTGATACTGGTTTCTGCAAGTGAACGGAGTGGTCGTGTAGCCTAGTTGTTCAAGTGTTGGCACGCCATGTTCAGTGCCATTGTTCGAGTCCCCACTTGAATACTTTGTCTCTCAAAGCGGCATAAATGCACACTTACTCGCTGTTGGTAAACCAATCTACATACGCGAGAAATGTGATTCCTGATGCTTATGCATGACTCATTTCTTTCAGACGCAGGAACCCTGGCACATTCTGGATTTGGTGTTGTGTCCCTCTAAACCCATCCACCTGGACTTAGTACACTGGCTTTCCGGGGGACCGATGGGATGAGCTTTTGTCTCATGGTGGCTCCATCGTACGTCCGCTCTCCGCGTAGCCCCCTGCCGACTGTACATGGAGTAGGTTCGGTGCTAGGGCCTGATTGTACAGTCAGGATGGTTGTTACAGCAACCCAGCTAGTTTAGGGTTGGCACATTCTGTGGCCCCAGTCTTTTCAGCATCCCCAGTAGGCCCAATGCTGACTGGTAGATTAGGTGGTAGTGTAGATAGGGCCCCCTTCGTGCATGCCCTGTACGATGCTATCTATAGATGGTATAACTTAGTGTAACCCACCATTCCGTCCTTCAGTTGGTAGTTCGAGACATATCAAGTCCCGGCTAGACACTCTGAGAGTCAGTGTACTGGCCGACTGCGCGGCCAACCTGCTGGTAAAGCATTTCAATATTTCAGTTTAATATTTAGTTTACATTTTGTTTTCACGACCCACCATATTTGTTTTGCATTTAAATCTATGGGGATCATCGAATAACCGAATGGTTAAAGTGTTCGGTCATGACGCCCCAAACAACCCGAATTCCATTTCCCATGTGAATGATGTGTACAGCCTATATTTGTTGTTTCTTATCGTGATATAGCTGGAATATTGCTAAAAGCGGTGTCTAAACAACACTCATGCAGTCGTAATCTGTGTGGGAAGTATGAATAATGTAGAATACTATTTACCTATATTCGTGGAACCGTCGTCTACGGAAGGAACTGTTTTCAAACGATCAAAGAAACCATAAAATTCCTGCTTGTTTACAATGACGTCTACTGCCAAGTCACAACCTGAGTTTTGTGTTTGAGATTTTTCTCGTAAAGGCATATATTTTTGCATTAATACATACAGTGCCAATGATGTAAGTATGTTTACCTTTACTATCAGGAGCGTGGATGCCAAAGTCCTGGGGGTGGAAAAGGACCCTGAAGTCCCCCAGAGGCAGGACGACTGTCAAGAAGACATTCCATAGATAGAAGTGGATCAACCATTCTTCTGGAGCAGGATGTGGATGTGAATGTGGATGTGTCTACTAATGTAAACCCTCCAGTAGAATAGTTAGCTTTGCATACGTTGAGGGAACACGGTTCCAGAGGGGTTTTTTTCTCAAAAAAGTTTTTTTATCTCTGGTTTTACGTGTCGGGCTTCAGGTACCTTTGACCTTGTTCAAATCTCAAATTTGAACAAGGTCAATTTAGACACACATTCTGCGGCAACAATGTTGGTGTTTATGTTCGAGGATTTGGTACAGTTCCATGTTGGGAATAATGACATTAAAAACGTAATCTGCACAGCTTGCCCTGTTGTATTTATTTGTTTTGTTTTTGAAAGTTGTGAACTCGAGAAGAACTGTTTTTGTCCATGGAAATCGGATGTGCCCGACTTTGTCGACGTGTAGGAGTACCTATTTTTGCCATACACTGCCATACACTTCTAAAGACTGCCAACACAGAAACACTTCAAGAACCAAGTCCAACATTAAAACAAAAATACATCAGTACACGGGCGTATTATAACATCTACAAACCGGAACTTACAATACAAACGCCCATCAACATTACCAGATCACATCGCACAGACTTTTAGTACAATGTATGTACCAAACAATCCAGTGATATATGTAGATGAAAAAAGACATTAAACGAAAAGCCCCCACCTACATCCAGCAGTCTAGAATATCACATTGAGCAAGTAAACTACCAAGTGCATGTTTGGAAACAGAATTTGCAGCCAATCATATTCCTTTGACCATGTTTACCATGGTCGGAGCATTTGTGATGGTCAGCTTACCCCTTTTTTATGTCAATGCAGATAGACTGATTTATTGTGCACAGAGACATATGCATGTCTTTTGTATGGCAGGTGATTGTTGTCTACAGCTTTGGCTTGTAGATGACTCCAATTCTGACATGATGCAACATATTATATGAAAAAAGTGAAGAGGAGAGTTAATTGTAAGCTTCTGAATGTGTCAAAAGTAATTAAGAGTTATCTGACAGATCACTTTGAATAGCTACAGCAGGGTTGAAGTTATCATTTCTCAACTGAGGGAGCACTATCGACATTAAAAGAGTGTTATATCAATACGTTTATGCATAAAAAGTAACCTGTGAAAACATTATAGTGGGCAGCTGAAACTCTGCTTCCCCGACCCTGTACAGTCAGGGCTTAAACGCTGTTATCGGCCTTGAAGCATAGTTTTCTAATACTTTGGATAATGTTATTTCATTCTATTTTAGGAATGTGAAGCTTTTATTAACCATAACATTGAAATTTATTTTTTTTATACTGTGTTAAACATGTGACACTAAATGAATTTTTCGTTTACATATCAGTACAAACTTAGTCCTCTGCTATGTATAAGTAGTAAAACTACAATGGCGGCCATCTTGGCAGCCATTCTGAATTCTGGATAATATGAAAAAATTCGATAGAACGTGCTGTCTCTCTAGGAGTAAACAGAAAACAAAAACAATCGATTCTGGAGCCTGACCACAAGATCCCGTTCGTTCGGCCTTACAAACATAGTCGCTTTTTGTTCCTGAAGACCTATTACAGCAAGGATCATGACGGCCACGAAGCACTCTGTCTTACCCAAGACATATAAGCATATGCACTTGACATTCAGTGAAGTCTTTAAACATAGAGGATCTTATAATCTACTTCAAAACCCATTACAGTGAGTGAGTTTAGTTTTACGTCGCACTTAGCAATATTCCAGCTATATGGCGACGGTCTGTAAATAATCGAGTCTGGACCAGACAATCCAGTGATCAACAACATGAGCATCGATCTGCGCAATTGGGAACCGATGACATGTGTCAACCAAGTCAGCTAGTCTGACCACCCGATCCCGTTAGTCGCCTCTTACGACAAGTATAGTCGCCTTTTGTGGCAAGCATGGGTTGCTGAAGGCCTATTCTACCCCGGGACCTTCACGGGTCCAAAACCCATTACAATGTTGTCATATACGACTGTGCACTCAGTGGTACATTGGTCAAGAGGGGGTCATAGGATGATGTAGCCTCTATGTTTGTTTATGATGTCCCCCCGAGGGATTAGTGAACAACGTAAGTATCTTACCCCACACCTCAGTGTTAAGTTAGGCTGTTTGAAGCAATGGTGTCGTATCATGATACGCAGGACAAGACTTTGGCAATAAGCCAATACCAACAACAGTCAAAACACTCAACAAGGGAAATAAATTTTGAGTTATTTCCTTTCCATTGATTTACTTTCGGAAAACATGGGTGATTTCCGTACATCATACGCTATTCGATAGAAAGAATTACTAACACGTAGTTCGGCATTCCCTGCGGGTAACACAGAGCATGTTACTTGCTTGAGTGACGTCCAGCAACTTTTGTTGAGGAGCTCCAGATCAGTGGAGCGATGTAATCCCCATGAACAAAAGCTTTTTATTTTGCTTTCTCTGAAATATGGCCACATGCACTCTTGACCCTGCGTAAATTGGTCACTATGTGGTTTGTATCATAATGTGAACAAAATGGTCGTCACGTGAACGTGAGGAAAACTAAATAACTTACTATTGAGTTCAGAACTGACAAGAACAGCATGTTACCAGTTATAATTAACAATGAACCCGTTGAAACCATTAAAGAATCCAAATATCAGGGTACATATATTGATACTAAAATTGAATGTTAATGTAAACACAAAGGCCACAGGTCTTGCCCAAATGTGTCTTTTCTATCAGTACTTTATACTGAGCGTTCTGACTTTTCGGTAAAATGCAGCTATGGAACCTTGTCCCTTAAAAACATAAACTACCTCACTAGAATACTTTCATTAGGTAGTAAAATTGCGGGCGTATCTGTTGCTAACCTAAATCCTATATGAAGAAAGAGTTCTCAAGTCAGCCCATAAGATCATATCCGATCCAGATCACTCCAGCCACTGTGAGTATAAATTACTGCCTTCTGGGCGCCGTTTTATCCCCCGTTTAAAATCCAATCGAGCCATGAAATCCTTTGTTCCCGCCGGTATTAATCTTTTAAATGATTCTTTCACTTTTAGTAGTGTTTGTCTTGTCTACATTGTTAGCATGTTATATGTGTGTTATTTATTGTATGAAAATAATTTAATCATTTTAATAATGTTTGAGCTCTGCACTTTAGTCAAGAATTTCCTCGCGAGGTACTTTCATTGCAATTTTCATCACTGTCATTGGTCTTGTACAGTTTTGAATTTAAAAAAATGACTGATATATAATATACTTACACGCATACGGAACACATTTTTTATCCAAATAGAAAACAAACTGGAAACCCGAAACTGATAAGAGATTGGGGTATTTAGTAAAACCTGGTGGTGTTATCAATCATATTTGTTGCGTTTTGGAGGGCCCGAGCAAAATCACACCAATAGAAAGAAAAAAAACAAAAGCAAAACGTAAACAAGCACAAATTGTCACCAACATTTTGACTGCTCAGAAATTTGGTATATCACTCCTTGTTCAACAACGCCATGCTTGACTCAGGTTGAAAGAAACCAGGCTATTGAACGTTTGGAAGCTGTAGTGTCTGTCCAAGATGCTGACCGTCATTTATATATAAACATAACCACGATTTGTCGTGTCCAGATTCGATACAACTACACAGACCACAGATGACCTTCCTCAGAGCGGTTGTCCTAGGGCCACTACCCTCGTAAATTTAATGATGTCATCAGTCTTGGTAGCCAATGAAATGTCTTCACTAAGAACGCTCAGCCAAGTAAAAAAACGTTTATGCATAAGGTAATAACAGTATGTGTTGCTTGACGGCATGTTGACGCAATGACAGTCGTTTGCTTAATTTACACTATAGCGAATGTCTCTCAGAGATATCATTGCAGAGTCAGTATTACCTCTGGCAACGAGAACCGCCTTCTCGTGCAATATAGAGAGTTAGAAGAGTGCATCTACGCTAACATGGGGCCCGTCCCCATAGAGAGATCGTAACGACAGTAGTAAGTCTGTGTTAAAGTATAGGAGTTCCCATCACCTCAGCGCTATGATTGCCTTGTGGAAGGCCGGGACCCTGATCCTTAGTTTCTCGTTAACAAACTCTGTGTCAGTCTCTACACTGAATGTTGCTGAAGTTCAAGTAAAAAACTCTTGGCAACTGCAAAACAACACTTTCGGTTCGCTTCACATTTCTGAGTGAAGAAAATACACGTGTCGTTCACAATTTTTTCGTGATTTTAGAAAAAAAAGCGTTTTCAGAACATCAGAACTTTTATAGAGTTTTCTTTTCTTCCATAACTGTAACCGAGGCGGACTCTATATCGCTGTAATGCGTGCGACTTTGGAACTGGGGAAAAACATATTTTGTTTGTTTTATTCCTAACAGTTTACAAAAGCCATGTTTAATTTCACTAAATCTGAGTCAGCAACTGAGTCACCTCTCTATATACAGCACCAACGACCTACAATGGATGCATGCAGCATTCATCATCGCTTCAACAGCAGTCTCGTTCATCGTCGTCGTCACCATCATCATCATCATCATCAAAATCAACAGCAGCAGCACATCAAGACCAGAAGACGATGGACTTGCTACGTGTTCAGTTCGTGCACTCAACACTGGCGTCAGGTGCCCTTTGTCCGTACTCCGTCCAGGAACCCTTTGAAGAATGTAATCAACAGTCAGTAGTAATAACAACGAATCATCATAACATACACGTGTACCGATAACACATGGAAGGCGGAACGCAGGTTACCATTTGTCAGGTTGTCTCGGACGTAATCATGTAGCGTGTGCAGTTTCAGATGGTAAGTTAGATGAAAAACGTAAATCGACGACACAAAGTTTCTATTTTGACAACTGCATATTTTTAAACAAATTTATATGCCCTAAAACATATGAGATCGCGTCGAACTTATGCTGTCTGCAGAAAGTAAACGTCCGGACGTGATCACATGTTTTAGATCATGTGGGAGTCTATTTTTAACTTGCATTGCGACAGATAGCAGGGGTCGATTTATAAGTGTTACATACAGTACAGTTACCGTGTAGTTTATCTTAATCCTACTTAACATGCGTTTTCGTTACTGATGAGATGTTCTCACACGTGCCAAATCTTAATGAACAACCCGAGTGACACACGTCACTAGTGTTTTGATGGCTAATTAATATAATATCTATTCATTATTCACACACACACACACACACACACACACACACACACACACACACAATCTTTGCACTGCTGGAATTTAATCAAGTAAACATTTGCTTTAAATTGAAATCTGATGCATATCTTGAAATGGAATATGTTTATATGGAATGTGACAATGAACCCAACAATTAAATATAGTTTTGAAAGGATAAACGGTGGGATCTCACAGAATATAACTTCGAAATAAACTCTTCACAAAATGATATTTCATTGCTGTCGGATGAGTAGATACTCTATCCATATCAGACAGTATCACGTTTACATAGTTAGGAGATAAACAAACCGCCGCTATATAGCTGGATTATTGCTGAGTGCGGTGTAAAACTAAACTTACTGTCTCACTAAATTTGATTTAAAGCCGAAGGCGTTGTGACAGCTTTTATAATTTCAATATACACCTCTGATTTTCCAACACAATATGATATCTACATTCTACTACAACCGCGTCAGTCAGATATTCAGAAAACTCACACCCTGTTGGAAATTCAGAGGTAGATAACTTGACTATATACCTATGAATGACTTTAATTTACCAATCAATTTACAGTACTTCCTGGAGTCGTGGTAGAAAATGCATTAAACTCACATAGTATACACTGACGTCATCCTTCCCACAGACACATGCGGCCAGTGCGAGGATGCAGGCTGTGAAGCCGATGTAGCAAGTGGACGTTAAGGGCTTGTCCAGCTTGACCCCAGCTGCCTGAAACACTGGACCGCCAGCTCACAATATTAGCTTATGGAATCAACTGGTCGTAAATCAGCAGTGGTTACGTGTCGCAATATGATTGGCTGAACCATGTTCAGTTAAAGACATCTAGGCATAAGAGTGTATATCTTTCCCACAAAGAGAGACAAAGGTAATAAATGTGCTCTGGAAGCCGAATGAAGATGGCATCCATAAAACTGAACAATATTCCGGTCAAACGAGGGTAATGTTTTCCGATGGTAGCTCACCTTGGAGAAGCTCCTCCTTAGATTTAAGGGAAATGGCGTCCTCCTTGAAGAGTGTGGGATAGGGAATGTTGATGGCTCCAGGAATGTGACCGGTCTGAAACCTCAGACCATCAGGTTTCAGTCCCAGAAACCCCATGCAGTAGATCTGGACTGTCAGAATAGAGAACAGATGGATTTCTGTTTCCAAGTAATCAGATCTCTGTTTCAAAAGCCGAATGATGTTGTTTGTTGTTAAACGCAGCACTCAGGAATGTTACATCTTTATGACACCCATACATACATATCAAATCGGGACCAGAGAATCTAGTGATCGAACATAGACCTATGCCACGCCATCATCTTGCAGCATTGGTTAGTGACCTGTGTATTGAAGCTATTGTGGCGTCTGACATTCTGTCTGTGTGGATGTGACTGGATCGTTGATGATGCTTTAACTCCTGGGCCTAGATTTTTGAAGGTCTCTTAACGCTAAGATAGTCGTAAGTGCTATACATTAGCATTATCTTACGACCGTCTTAGCGCCAAGAGAGCTTCGAAAATCTAGACCTTGATCTCTTCATAAACTTGATTGCCTGTGGAAGACACCGCGTAGATTGTGGCGTACATCAGCATTTGCGTACTCCTCCTCAAGCATTAAGTTGCAGCATCCTGTGCATGGCATCAAATAAACTGTCTCAACAATCAGTGTGCAAAACAGTTTCCAAAGTTTGTCTCAAAGCTACAAGCTCACAACACAATTCACTAACCTGACATTTTAATGTGGACACGGGTTTCATCACTAAGCGGACATTTCTATCAGACTGTAATCTGGCTTGATTTAAAAGTGTATTATAACTTAACAAGTTGAAGAGAGTGATATATTTACAAAATGACTTAATAAAAATTCACTAGCCAGTCGGGCCATTGAGTGTGGATATTTACTGGCCGGACTGGATTTTTACTACACTGTTACTATTTTGCACACTGTCAACAACAATGTTAACCCCGCAATATCCAACATATTCACAGTTGGCGGCCTGTAAATAATCGATTCTGGACCGGACAATCCAGTGATCAATAGCATGATCTGCGCGAAAGGGACACGATGACATGCCATACCGAATTCCAGTTCACAATAAAATTGTATTTACCAATGAATTGTTTATTTTAAACATCGTATTAACACCGTATTTCTCTATTTTATGTCGAGTCTTAACTAAGAAATCACAGACTATCCCTGTTTGATGAGGTCGTAAAATGATTCACAATGTATTTGGCTCACTGGTTACACCTGTTATGTGTTTTTGCTCTTATTCACAGTAGCTGTGTATCGCACAATGTGACTGATTCAATATCAATTCCGTACCAGACCGCCAAAGTTTTCTAGCGGCAGAGTCTCGTTTTGAGATTCCCACGATTTTCAGGTTTCCGTTTGTCAGAGCTCACTGTATGACAGAGCACACTGTACGGCGTATTTGCAAGGATTAGAAGGAGCATATAGTGTTGCAGTCTACAAGGGCTGAGACGTATCAGATCATTCTGATTAATATATACGCATCCAGTTAAATGAATTAGGTTATCGCACTAAGTTGCACAATAGGACGGAACCCAGTAAACAGGGAACAAGACGCTTCTGTAATCTATGTCTTGACTTGGTCAGCCATGTCAGACAGCCTGACCACCTGATCCTGTTAATCGCCTCTGAAGACAAGTATGGGCTCTGAAGGTCAATTCTATCCCGGATCTAGCCGAATGATCTGCTAACACGTTCAAAGCTATTGGCATCAGAATTTCAAAATTCAGTGACGTGGGTAATATTTCAGTAACATCAGGGTTGGAGACACCAAACGTGTGTTTCACCCATCGCCCCTTTAGTATTTCCGGTTCCGATGCATTCGCTAGCAGACCTACATTTTGAAGGTTCTTTTTCTTTGCCATCAAAATTGTCGGGGTGTCGCGTGTCCACGAACTGTCGGCCATCTCCGGGTTTGATGTCATCGTACAACATTACCAGGCTTTTGTTGACCTTGACTGTCACGTCACTTTTCTGTGGAATATAAACACTCTGAATTTGACAAATATCACTTCCACTGCAACAGAGAAAAAACGTCTTTCTAAATGCGAGCGAAGCGAGGAAATGAAAGCCAAATACTTTATTTTTAATATCAAAACAAAATATCGCCAACATCAAAGATAGTCACCCATTTTCTCACATGGCGTGCTCTCAGATTTCCAACCTCAGAGTTGATAATTACTCACGTTCAACATTAATAAGTCAACATTTTAAGCGCCACACATGACTTGTCAGATCGTTATTTGCCTCCAATACTCCTTCTCCGACTTCCGGTTCAACGGAGCGAAGGAATAGGAATAATAAAAGATTAAGAGAGAAATATATTTCATACTGCCTTCATATTTTACCATTAAACTGTTCAATATTACAGTTTTTACCTGCCGCCGTTATTGTTTGAGATTTCGCATGATTTATTCTACTAAAAGCACGTTTGGCGTAGTGGGGGGAGGGGGAGTATTTGGTGAACATGTGCAGGGCTTCTTATCTATCGGAATAAAAAAGACCAATAAAATAGGACAAATTACGCGATTATCGAACATACAGCAACTAAAGGCGTTATATAGGTCGCAAATGTGAAAACAAAGCCATAAATATCGCAAAGAAAGCAATTAACATCGGATATGTTGATACAACGAATATTTCGGTAAGACCATGTGTGTGCGTGTGAGAGAGTGCGAGTTCCAGAGAGTTCTTTTGTGTATTTGCTGTATTATCATGTCATCATATTTGTCAGATAATTCATTTTCGTATATTGGTATATATGCAATATTGTGTATGCATATGATGTTTTATGCAATGTTAGTAAAATACAAAATGTCTCCATATTTTCAAATGACTTATGTTCGTATATTTGCGGGTACTGTATGCAATAAACAAAACTTAACAGTCTACATAACTGTCGGCATACTTCATTTCTACTACAGACTATAGCTTTAATCCCGTTGTTGTAACGATTACTACGGCCCAGTGATTTTAATCCCTAAAGTACATGCAGGCAAAAAGAGAACATCCCCTAAGTGACCTATTCAAATGCACGATCTTTTTACTGACTATCATCATTCTTTTGCCATATGCGTATGTTTGACACTTCTCTTTAAGTAATTTGATACATGTGCCGAAATATTGTCCAAGAGTTCACTACCCCATATTCAAACTGCCTGTCCGTCACGGGATGTCCTTCTTTCTTCCATCTGACCAATCCCCCGCTCAGCACAGAAACGTTTGTCAAACCGTGGACCTGTGAGGATAACAAGTGACGACAGACGAGACCATTGAATGAATGAATTAATGAATGTTGTTTTACGTGTCATCTAGCAATATTCCGCGTATTTGTTTCCTCCGATCATTGGATGTGCGTCTCAGCGTCACATCAGTCCAACTCCCTGGGGATTATACATAATCTACGACAAACACAAACAGACACGAAGACACACGATTACGCTCTCTTCATAATGAAGCGGTGAGGTATGGTCAGGTATTGTTCTAACTTGAATCGAACCCGGTCATTCGACTTAACGTGCGAAAGCTAGCACCATCTCCGTCTTGAACCAGTCTTGGAAAAAATCTGTGTACTGAATGGAGGATAAAACATTACCCTTAACAGCCACCATCCTCGACATGCTTTAGATCCGATTTGGTCGACGTTTTCGCACAGGATGACGTGACTGGACGTGTTTATTCCGAGAGATCTCACATAATCTTGAAAAACTGCAGGATCCGGTAGACCCAGAGGGACGTATTGAGTGAATGGGGCATTCTTTGTTAGGTTGAAAAACTGCGCTCCTTCAATATGCGCGCTGGAATGTATTGTAAATTATCCGTGTCATGGAATTTATACATGCATACACATTGCTGTAATAAAACATTTACTATTTAGTTTAGGCACAATTTGAAATATCTATAGACCAATGTGAACCTAGATTTAGCGCTTTGTTTCTCTCACAATTATTCCTATATACACAACAAATCCAATTAAAACAGTTTTAAAGTAATAAACATGAGCATGTTAACCGAAACCCTTTTAGAAACAGTCCTTTGGTCGCACCTCCAAAACACAACCAGGTCCATGTGCCTTACAATACAAACAGTGTGATAATACCGAACAAACGTAAGCACTATGCATTCATACCTCCTAAATTCATCTATCGAAGGCCCAGAGGGTCCAACTGTAGTATCAAAAATCCTCAAGTCTTTGTTTCCTGCATGTATTTGACTTGACAGCCATTCTGGTGTTACGACAGGGTAGGCCATTTCCCCCTCACTAGAAAGATGTCGACAGCTTCTGGCGGAGACATCTGGGTCACTAGGTCAAACCATATAAAACTACTTGTAACTTTCACGCTTAGTTGATAGCAAGCAGACTCAGTACGCTATTTAGCTGAAATAACGCCGATGCGACATTAAATTCAAACGTACTAAAGGTGGATGGGTAGGCTAGCATTGTGGTATAAGCGTTAGCTCGTCACACCGAAAACTCCGGTTCGGTTCCCAACATGAGTACAATATACGTATGGGTAGGTGATACTGCTCGAATATCGCTAAAGGCGGCGCAAAACCAGACTCACTCACTCTACATGTAGACACATTCTCATGCAAAGTCACCTCTGATTCCTCACAGGTGGCGTAGGCCTACAACCCGTGGCGACGGGCTGTACGAAACAATATACTGCCTGGAAAAAAGAAGGTCAAATGCGCATGTAACATAATACTCACTGAGCCTGTGCCCAATCCATGCAGCACTTACCAATTCGCAAGCGTATCATGAAGTGTAGTCTTACAGACGTTACGAATGCTTTGTGGATATGGACCCAGATCTTTAAGATATATATGTTACAGTCGGACTGACTGTGAAATCGGTCATTTCATGAAATGACTAAACAAAATCAGAGGGTCAGCTATTTCGCGTCATTTTGTGTAACGACAGTCAACATACCTCTGTCATTTCATGAAAAGTCATTTCATATATACTCACACGCATAAGAAAAGCGAGTTTTCCAACCAAATAGGAACAAACTCGTTTTTTGGCATGTAATGAAGTCTGATGGTGTTATCAATACTTCATGCGGCGTAAAAAGACACCAAAAGTAGGAATCACCAAAACGGAAGACACCAATGAACATGTGGGTATCATGCACACATTTCTCGTGAAATAAAAGATGCACGGATTTCCACCACCTGTAGTGGCTCTTTGACTGGGCCTGACCATCCTTGCTCAACAATGCCACTCCTAACTCAGATTGCGAGAAACCGAGCAATCGGGCGTTTGGAAGCTGCTGTGCTGGTCCAAGATGTTTGCGAGTCATTTCAACGTACACATAACCACGACATGTACCCACCCCACAGACCACCGATGACCTTCCCCGGAGCGGCCGTCATAATGTCACCACCCCTCGACAAGAACGTCACATTACGGGTCAACATCAGCAAGATCTGTTCTTGTCAACCCTGTTACCTTTCCAAAACTAAATACTGCCACCAGTCTTTGCAGCCGGCCAATCAAATGTTTTCGCTTAAATTTTTGTTTATCTGACCCTGTTGATATTTCTTGTAATTAGTGTTGAAAATTACATATATGTATGCTTTATACTCGACTTGCGTTATCTTTGTGTGAGCATATATGTGGTGGACAGGGGTTTGTGAGGTGTGTCTGTTCTGGACTCAGCAAGTGTTAAACAAACTGGTGTAAATGCCTCAAAGCCATGGTGATGTGCAACTGTCGCTGCCACAATCGTTTTAACTTTTAGTGACAATTAGTAATGTTGAAATTGTGATCCACTTTTGTAGATCAAGTTATTAAGTGACATGCCCTGAAATGACAGTATATTGATTGATTGTTATTACGCAAGATGACGCGAAATAGTCATTTCATTTCACGAAATGACCGATTTCACAATGTGACTGTAACGTATTTACGCACTGCATACATATCACACTACAGGAAGATAATGGAAACATCACGCCAGCAAGCAAGGCGTCTGTAGTCAGAAAGTCAACGTCATACAGAAAGACTGCTTGACTGACTACAGTCTTACGCCGTACTGGGCAATATTCCAGCTATATGGCGGCGGTCTGTAAGTAATCGAATCTGGACCAGACAATCCAGTGATAAACAGCATTAGCATCGATCTACGCAGTTGAGTTACGATGGCATGTGTCAACCAAGTCGGCGAGTCTGTCCACCGGATCCCGTTAGTCGCCTCTTACGACAAGCATGAGTAACTGAAGATCAGTTCCAACAGGGATCTTCACGGGTAGCATACAGAAGGAAGACGCTAGGAGCAGACCCTGGTCAACAACAGTGAGAAGTATAATGTATGCTGGTAAAAATATATTTACGTCACGCCAGGGAATAGTCTCAATTGCCCTCCTAAAACGATTCCACAAGGTGTAAAAGACCAAAGGATATCATCGTTTGAAAGAGGCATTACTCAGGGCGAGGGAGGGTTGGTGAATGTGTGAGATACGTCATACAGTTATGAGAGCAGCTGAGTAGACTAGTGGTTAAAGCGTTGGCTCGTCACTGCGAAAATTCGGGTTCGATTCCCCACATGGGTACAATGTGTGAAGCTCATTTATCAATTCTCTTTCCGTGACATTGCTGGAATATTGCTGATGGCGATGGTGACTGAATTCACGACACTCATTTCATTATGGTTTCGGGTTGAACGTCGTGTTTTTGGCGCGTGCATTCTAATACATTTCTGCGACCCTATCTTATGAAAATAAGCTCTTATAGCTAGGTGCTACTACACACACAGCATTGCACGTCAGAACTAATTCAGATCTTTGTAAAACGGTAGTGAAAACTAAGATATTATTTTAAATTAGCATGTAACATTCCTTGTTTGATCCCCTAATTTCCAACACCAGATCGAGTGACAACCAACACTGACGCACTATCAATCATAACACAATAAAACATATTACAACCCATCAAACAGTGAAAAGATGTTTATTCTAATTACGTCAATACCATACAAATATGTAATACTATACTGACGGGCAAAAGAAAGTATACATCCATGTTTGGGAGAGGATACCTTGTGCAAAGTCCATTTCATTTTCGAATATAATATGTTTAAAACAAACAAATGAAAAGAACAGGAAATGTTTAATAGATATTTAGCGGTGATTCATGTGACAGATGTATTATTGGCGGAAGTGGGGTTCCGTATTCTTTCTGAGTCGAGTAACGATATGATTGTCACATCAAGTTTCAAGTATATACTTTCTGTAACACGAGTTCAAACCTGGACAAACGCTGAATACTGCTGTAAAACGAGAAAATTTTGCGATAATGATATTTTTACGAATTTTGCGATAGTCCTGACCTTGCAAACGTTTTAAGACTTTAAAAGTAGTAGACTTAATAAAAGTAAATGCCACAAAACCCTTTCCACCATGAAATGTGTTAACACAGAACGTTTTGAAAGCTGTACTGAGGACTTGAAAGTTGCAAAAACATCTCTGAGTAAAATTCGACCTTTGAAATATTCGTCAAAAGAAAACGATCCGCTATACGATACAAAAGTTCAGAAAAGTAAACAGTGAGGTTAGAGATGTTGATAAGTTGACAAATGGAAAGTTTTAAAGCATGCCTTTAGTCATACAACATTGTGGAGAGTTTTCTGTCACACTGAAACACGCCTAGGAGGATGCTGTTTAGTAGTGTATTCAACGTTGTTGCAGCCGATGTTGCATCCCAATCACAGTATCGAAAATGTTTGGAAAGCATCGCAACAACACCTCCAGGCAATCATTTAAAACAAGCCTACAACACCACAATATGATTATCTATCTCCGTCAGTGGGCGGTTTAGTAGGAAACACACACAACCATAAGCAAAATGATACAGCGGCAGTTATACAGGTATCACCTGAAGTAACAGAATATAAGTGTTAAAAGAAAACATACATTTATCCCGTTTAATACATACATATACGGAACAACAAAAGAAATGCAATTTTCGAAAAATTGAAATCTCATAAATGTAAACATGGATGTTTATGTCTTCTTTTTAAAAACAAACAACCGGAGTCGCATTCCTTTTGCTGTTCAGTATAGAATGGGAACAGTGATGTACATGGAACACAATATGAGTGACTGTGAACATTGGCCTTAGCTGCCGCAACATAACAATGGTGTAAACAAAAGCATACATTTACTCCTTTTACCAAATACCTAGAATGCGTGTGAACATAGGTCTTAGCTGCAGTAACAAAAAAAAGGCATAAACATGCTGTAAACAAAAACATTCATTTACCCCGTTTTCCATATATCTAGAATGAGTATGAACAAAGTTCTTAGTTGTAAAACACAACAATGGTATAAACAAAATTTAATACATATTACATTTACCCCATTTACCATGTCTCTAGAATGAGTATGAACATAGGTCTTAGCTGCAGCAACATGACAATGGTGAAATCAAACACATACATTTACCCGGTTTAACAAAATCAGATTAGGTCTCTACATAGGTCCTAGTATAGAATGATTGTCATAGTCGAGCTTAGGTCATAGCTGTAGTATCACAATGACGCAAATTACAAATATACACTTACTCTGTTTAACATGGACAAAGAATCGAGTTTCAAGCAGTAATGTCATTCTCTCCGTTCTTCACTTGAGAGAGGGACGATAGCCCAGTGGTTAAAGTGTTCGCTCGTCCCGCCAAAGACCAGGGTTCAATTCCCCACATGGATACAATGTGTGAAGCCCATTTCTGGTGGGCTGATGGAATACTGCTAAAACGGTGTAAAACCAAATTCACTCACTCACTTGACACACCTCTGCCGGTCACAATGCATGCTGCAGCAACCACTACGACTACAAGACAGGGACTTGTACCTATTGAGTACTTTCTCGTAACTAGCACTCCACTTCGGCGGCTGAAGCTCTTTGTCCGTACTCAGTCCAAGATCCCTTGAAACATTCAAAATATATTTACAAATGAAGCTTGGTGTAAGGGGGCATATCAAAGAGTAGTGAGCCTAACTGTATTCTCGATTTCCAATGTCTCAAGTTATGTGGGTAATGTGGTTCACGAGATATGAGTCATCACAATGTTTGTGGAATAATTGCAGAAAATGAAAATGGTATGCCAACTGGTACCTCTTGGATAATGGTATGTCCTCAAACAACATCATATAAAATATAAGATATTGGATGAATTATAGACAGGGGCTGTTTTTAAAGACACCTCCAAATTGATCTTCCAAAACTTTGTGTCCAGATGTTCAAGCTGGCACTGTTTACAATAGTTTGAAAGCTGACACTTGTGTGGCCATTCATTATTTAGTTTGAACCCTTGGCATCATGTATGAATAGAGAAACCATTGGAATAAGTTATGTCCTTTTAATTATGCCATCTGGAAGGGGATGGTGTGTATGGCAAAGCCTTTAGGTGTTGACAAAATACATCACGACTTAATAAATATCGAACCATATGCTCCACAGGCCGATGTATTACTTACAATGTAGACGCTGACGTCATCCTTCCCACAGACACATGCGGCCAGGGCGAGGGCACAGGCCGTAAAACCTATGTAACACGTGGATGTTAAGGGCTTGTCCAGCTTGACCCCCGCGGACTGAAACACTGGACCAAGGCATTAACATGAAGATTTTGATGCTATCAATATACAATTACTATCTCTATCACTAAACGTTATTACAGATTAACTACGTAATATGAAACAATATCTGATCCTAAACCTGTTTTAGTTGTCTGGAATGGAAAAAATAAAGTTCGAGGCCTGTTTGGTTGATCCAAGAAGATGGAACCTTGCTCTCGGCAATATACAGGGCTTTTGAAAACATAATTCCGAAATAATATCACCAGAAGGCATTAAGTCTAAGTTCGATTTTGTGTTTACATTCCACCGTTAGGTCTGATCAGCTGTCGAGCCCTGGGGGATAGCCTAGTGGGTAAAGCGTTCGCTCGTCACGCCGAAGTCATGCGTTCGATTCTCGATGAAAGGTCTGAACCCCGTTTCTGGCGTTGCCCGCCGTCATATGGCTGGAATATTGCTAAAAACGGCGTAAAACCAAATTGCGGGTGCTATCATCTTGATTTGATTTGAATTGAATTAATTTTAATTCTTGATTTTCACAGATCCATTCATACAATATTCATCGCTATTGGACCTTTTACGACAAATTAATTATGCTTTCTCTGATAATGGATGATGATCCTTCTTTGCCATAAAAGACACTAAGTGTCAGAAAGTAATTATGTGAATTTCGAATTTAAAGTAGAAGTTCTTGACAGTTCGATGATTCCATACACCCGCCACAAGCACCCGATTTCGTTTTTTTCAGGTTGTACGTAAATAACTGAAGGTTCCTAGGTGACTACGAGAAAACTGAACAGTTGTAAAATTCTCTCTGATAACTCACTTCGGAGTAGCTCGTCTTTTTCTTTAAAGGAAATGGTGTCGTCAGCGTATATGGATGGGTAGTAGATGTTGACGGCTCCGGGAATATGACCGGTCTGAAACGTCAGGCCATCCGATTTCAGTCCTAAAAGTTCCATTCGCGCTGTTTGAACTGTTTGTCAGCAGAATAAAATCAATATCATTAACCAGTACTAATTATAAGGATCCAGCACGTGACTGCATGTGTCAATAACTTATTACCAATATATTTGTGTTAAAAACCCACAGCAAAGTCTATTTATTTACATTTTTGTTGCAAATTTTGCTGTAATGCAGGTGTTAGAAATCAAATACTGTCATGCGAGCGAATCCTGATACCAGCCCACATTAGTTCGATGGGTTTCTAGCGTGAAACTCTGCACAGGAAGTTGAAGCGCCTTAGACGATTGGGGTACTTGTGACCCTTTACCTCACTTGGGTGTTCACTAGTCTCGAGGCAGAGCCCGAGGGACCAGTGAAGAACGTATTCATCGTACCGTTCACCTCAGTGTTCATTTTTAATTGTTTGAAACAGAGGTATCGGATCATAACGTGGAGTACCAGAGTTAGGCAATTTACCTAATACCGACAACGAGAAAGAATAACAAATTTAGAGTTATCTCCCTTCCATTGATTTACATTCGGAAAACCTCTGGGTACATTGAAATTAACAAAAGAGAGCTCAGACAATCTGAAAACGACATCTGTGTATGAGGTAAGGTAACTAGTAACGATAACACCTACATGCTGAAGGTTCTTTCTCTTCACCGTTAAAATGGTAGGGTTTTCTCGTGTCAACAAACTGTCGGCCATCTCCGGGTTTGATGTCATCGTACAGCATTACCAGGCTTTTGTTGACCTTGACCGTCACGTCACCTTTCTGAGAAATATGGTACATTTTTTTCTATCAAAATTTGTCACACATATTTCAACTTTCCCCGTCAACGTCTCACATCACAATTAACAGGTATTTTAAAATGTTTCGCATGTTTTGTTTACAGGCGCATGCATGTTTTGTTTTAGTGCTTTACAGGCGCATGCATGGTTTGATGCGTATTTTTTAAACCTAAATGTTTATCATCCAATACTGGTTTACAGAGGAGATATCGCCTGTAGAAGATCAAGCGATATCCCCTGGGAGATATCGTTTTGTTACGTTTTGAGCTTGAGCTTGACAACGATACTACAAGAATGTTTATCGAAACGTTGCACTCTCGTAATAAAGATGTTGCTGTCAGTGAAGTTTGTCAATTTTGAGCTAATTGTTCATTGGTCAATATTTTCGAATTACTTTCACCTCCCTTAGCTGTTGACAAAGATGGCCTCCGCAATTAAGCCATTTTTGACAGGTGACAAGTCAGTTTGTTTTAAGGACATAGTAGTTTACTTAAAATGCCATTGCATTGCAGATGTTATTCAATAATGTAGCACTACATTTTTATGTCTTGTTTTTATGACGTAATGGTGTCACCAGTTCCCTCTTCCATCACTTTCGTTCACTTAGATGTTTTCACTCACAAGTCTTCAAATGGACTTGCTACAGGCAACGTTTTGTTTATCATCTTTTGAACGACAAATTTAGTGGATGATATATAGATTCTAACCCTCGAGTCATTTCATATCAAATACATGCAGGTCGCCACTCGTTGATAAAATGGGAAAACTCGTGCTGATATAACCGATATAAAAAGACGATTCTATTCCCGGGTGAGATTCTCTGTTTATCGTCAAGTTTCTCAAGAGAGCACTCACCTCATACTCAACCTCCTTATCTGTGACAGGGTAACCTTCCTTCTTCCATCTGACCAGGCCCCCGTTTAAAAGGGACACATTGGTTATACCGTGAAACTGTAGGGAAGAAAATCAGGGCTTTACCAGCCACATGTACGTTATTATAACTGGAGCACTGTCGGACAACGTTTAATTTGAAGTTCAACTCATTCACTCACAATGCTTTGTGACGTTCATCTTTAAAGTGAGATCTGCCCACTCAGATGTCATCTCAGGACATTGCAAACAACTTCGCGTAACTAGGTGCATTAATGTTTCAGGTGTATATTAATTGTTATACCTTATACAGCATCAAAATATCAGACATTCCATGAGATTAAACATCAGTTTTAAAAGAACTATTCATTATCACCCGCCCCGCGTTTAGAGCGAAGCGGGGGATATATAGAGACAGGGAGCCTATATAGAGAGAATATAGAGTATCCCTGATAGAGATTACTAAACGAGTGTGTCAGATACCATTTATCTTACCAGTTGGTAAGATACAACGAGTTGTAAATTAAGATAAATGGTATCTGACAGACACGAGTATTGTAATCTGTTTCTTACACACCTAAAATCTTAACAGTTTGGATCAACCGATGCATATTTAGCCCTTTCTCTGACTGTAGAGGCGCACTGACACATAACGTAACGTCATGAACGAGTGACGTCACTGGGCAGACTACTTACTCCACATACATTTGTAGCCCTATTTATTTCATAAATCCTGGTACATTTTTACAACGCAATCACACAATGAAGGTAGGCGACAGCTATATAGATTTATAAAGTATTGGACACGAACAACAGGTCTGCATTCGGTTGAAGCACGAAAAGCTTATCAATGAATTTTTATCAGGAAAGTAGTCCGTCATAACTCAACCTTAGGTCATCACCATGGAGTAGCCAATTACGGGATTAGAAATCGATCTCACACATATGCGTGATACCAGTTATCTCACATGGGTTTCTCACCCGCGGGTGTGTAAGAAAGTATTAGGCTCCGTCCATACGAACTGGAATGTCTTAAGAACCGTTGAATAGATTCTTTTCATACTTGGTGCCAAAGTTCATTGCGATATGCGAAAGGTCCCAGTCAGATTTGGTGACCTTGGCCTTCATCTAAAGGTCACAAGGGTCTGTAACGTTTAACCCTTGTCAGCGAGGTATCTCAGGAACTGTTCACTGGATTTTCTTCATATTTAACACCAAGCTTTATCTAAGTAAGCTGCAGGGCCAAGCCGATTTGGGTGGCCTTCACGCAATTTCCAAGGTCATAGCGTCATTTTGCAGCATGTTAACCTGCATGGTAAACATGTCCGCTAGATATCTCAAGAGGTGTTCACTGGATTTTCTTCATATTTGTCACAGTTTTATCTAGGGAATGCGCAGAGGTGACCATCACGCAATTCTCAAGTTCATGTAGACATTGAAGATTTTAGCATGTTAAGATTGTAAGCAAGATATCTCAAGAACTGTTAACTGGATTCACAGACTTTAAAGCTTCTCTTGAATGTTTTTATGAGCAATTTCTTTATTACTACTTCAAGCCAAAGTCAAAGTAAGTCTTGAAAATATTTGAACAGCTACCTAGCAAAATATCAAGAGATTTTGACTGGTCATGTTTTTGTTGACATTTAAATTCATCTTAGTCTAAGACCTTCATTTTCATTACTTTTTAGGCTAGTTCTGATTTTTTGCGGCGGGGACTATGTCACCTTTGTGACATTGCTTATTGTCTTCAAAATGACTTCGCCGATAGTCACTTGCACGCCGCCGTCACTATATGCAGATCAAACTAGACTGTTCTCTCGAAGTAAAATAGCACTTGTTTAGTGTTATATTTTTCAACAAGACAGTGCGTCTAACAAATGCTGTACATTTTGCTGACTTCGCTTTTCTCTGTCAATTAATCATGACTTTATGTTTCCAAACCCATCCCATTTTACTGTTCTAAGAAGTGCGATTAGTGACCGTTCATAACTAATGGCTAGGGGATGATGATGATTTTTATGGAGGTTCAAGTACAATGTGAACGACACCCCCAAATCCAATCCCCACCCCAATATTAATGTACAAAGTGACCCCCTGCTTGTCATGTACAAACTTGATGACTCCCCTCCAGAACATGTTCACAAAACTGATGACCCCGCTACCTCCACAGAACAAAATGGGTGACACCCCCTCCCTTCCAAACACTCTTAAAATCACCATCTAAACCCACCCACCAACCCCCAGCCATAAATTATTAACGGCCTCTTAATTCTCTGACTGTTGACATATGGAGTCTTAAACATCCAGATAACATAAGAATAGATTCACAAAATATACCGTTACAGTAAACAGAGAATGGTACGCTACCCTTAACAGCCACCATCCTCGAGCTGCTGCAAATCCGTTCAGTTGAACATTTTCATACACGATCACGTGACTTGATGAGTTAATGCCGAGAGATCTCAAGTAATCTTGAAAAACTCCTGGATCCTGCAGCCCCAAAGGGAGATACTGAGTGAATGGGGCATGCTTTTTTATGTTGAGAAACTGTGCTCCTTCTATATGTTCACTGGAAAATAGAACTTGAACATGCATTCATTTAAAAAAAATACTAATAAAATAATTATGTCAGTTTAAATGTTTATCATATGTGCAAATATATTATCACAAATATTCTTGATTTTGTGAAAGAAAAGAATAAATTGAGACACGTAATCTATAATCTATGCATTTTGCAATCATAAAATGTCAAGGCTTATATGGCAGTATTTTCTAACTTAGTCTGTGCGGTGTATACATCAACGCACCTAAAAAACGCAACCTTTGCAAATTACAAAACAAACATGCTCTACATTATGACATGGCGATAGTGTGCCGTTATCATTACCTCCTAAACCCATCCACAGAAGGTCCGGAAGGTCCAATGGTTGTATCAAAAATTCTCAAATCTTTGTTACCGGCTTTGATTTGACTTGACAGCCATTCCGGAGTCACCAGCGGTGAAACCATTTTGTGCACCGTCGTTAGCTAATTCTGCAGTCCCTTCCGATCAGTGCAAATGACATTGGGAAACTCGTTGTAGTGTAATCGGGCCAGAACGTGACGCGGTATCATCAGTGCCTCAGTACCGAGCGTGCACCTCGCTCTGAGTAAATATCACTGACATAGATAGATATAGCGGACTGCTTGTGCACCTAACGGTGATTCTGTTTCTGTAGAAAGATATGTGTTCCAGGCAGAGCTATATCTGGTTCAAAGTCCAATTCGGTGTAGTCGTATCTCATCAGTGTGTGATCCGGCCTGGACAGATCTAACCAGTGGTTCATAGTCTAAACATGTATACGCGCAAAGGATTGATTGCGTGCTTGCTGAAACGAATTGTGTTAACTTTATGTCCACATTTACGTTAAAATATTCTTGTGGTGTTAAAAATATTCTATGGTCTTAATCCAGATTGGTCATATGCCGTTTTATATCCAATGGTCAATAACATTTCGAAATAGATATATTCTGATGAGCAGGGCAGAGCAGTTGGCAATATTAAACGTTACTGTTTTGGAAGGGTCCTTTGAGCTTCATTTACACGTTTGTCGTGCATACTACACATCTAACTGAAAACATCACCTGTGATGTAAACCGTCCTTTACTACACATATACAGTGGAAGCTGACAAAACCGGCAGGTCGCATAAAATCTTCCATAGTCCCATCCATAGCTTGTACATATACCATCAGCTCTACAATCCAGCACTTTGTCTAAACCGATTATTTCTTCGGTCCCAAAGAGTGCCGGTTTAGACAGCTTCCACTATACTAACCGTACTATACTCTATATATTCCTACAGTGTTGAATTAAATTGGTTGACTGGGTAGCGAAAACCACATAAGTCCTCATGTTGACAGTGTAGACATTTGCATTTTCAGCTGTGAGTAAAATGAACACGTATAACGTATCAGGTGAATAGTACCTGCAACATCTTGTGTAGCGTGTATACTGACAGTCGTCTTGACACACTTTCATCAGTCATCACTGTGTTGACAAGGTTTGACTGAGGCCTTCGCCTGGTGTGGACCTCACTGTTACGCAGTTATATTATCTACTGAATGTTTTATCGGACGTGACAAGGCGTTCTTGCAGGTAGAAACATCACTCCACACGCTTGTTGATAACAAGGCTTGTAAAAATCACGGAAAAGGATATCCAAGAAAATATCTTGAACTAAGTTGCCTCAAAGTTACATTTTCAACCAAACACATTTGGAGACGCATTGGAAACGGAGGATGACATCCACATGTCTTACCGATGACAAAGTTGGTTGGGAAGGTGTATATGCAACACGCAGGACGTGAATCATGAAAACAGATAGAAATATATTCTTCCATCAGATGCAAATTTAATAGTCACAAAGTACAAAACGAAATCCAGCCATCCATAAAAGTAAATTTACATGCAAGGTGTGTGCTGGTTTATTACATATCATTTTAATTTCATCAACACAGACATCAAATCATCAACAGACCTGTAACGAATAGGAGTACATGTGCCTACTTGATGCACTATTAACTGTCTAACAGAGATACGAATACATATTATGTATCTATTGACTGAGATGCTCTGTGACCACTGAAACAAAATTTAGAGAACATGTTTGTAAATAGGAGATAAGTGCCCAAACAATAAGTCGCCTTTGGCAACTAAATTGACTCCCATGACCGAACGTGTACATACCATTGCCCGGCGGAACGCTGTCTGTACTAGAAACGTATATTTGTACCATTACCATGACAACGTCAAACACATTTCGAGACTCCTTTTTGTCACAATGAGTCTATGCCCAGACACATTATTTCTAACAACAGTTGATTATCACACTCTGGTTATCACAGATTGATTATCACGCGTACGCTGCTGCGTTAACATCACTAGGTACAATAGAGCGACAAAATTATTTCCACCAACAAAGGAAAGAGTGAACAGTATGATTCTACATGTTAAGCCACAACCAATTTATGTATAAAGCACAGAAACACACATATGTCATGGATGTAATTAAAGAGCTGCTGCCTTCAAATCATCGCTTTGTTCATAATGTAACGCTTCATTTTCGAGATAACTGAGTCTATCAGTCCAGATTGCCCTAGCCTAGCTAGATTGGAATTTTTGATGCATTTGGGGGTTTGACAAGAGATAGTCGAATACAAACTCGGGTAAAAAATCGATATTCAGTTAAAAATATGACGATTGCCACCCGTGGCGCAACGATCGAGCTACGAAATACGGTTCCATTTCGGCCGTTCGTTATCTCCCTTGCCATAGGAAGACGTCAAACGTTTAACATCCAGAATAAGGGGTATCACTACAAAAGCAGAAGCAGATTCTCAGGTCTAAAGACGTTGGATGATTGTTGTCACTGGACACGCTTTGATCACTGTTTGCACTCAACTTGGGCGGCAGTAGCTCTTTGTCCATACTCCGTCCAGGAACCCTTCAAACATTCAACATATAAGTTTAGATTACACAGCTCGGCAAAACGTGAAGTAACACTAGGATAACTTGGAATTTAAAAAAGGTTAAATGTTACGCATTGGACTAAGTATAAACAAGTTAATGTTTGAAATGGCAGCACGATATGCCGAGAATGGACTATACTCACATAGTAGACGCTGACGTCATCCTTCCCACACACAGCGGCGGCCAGGGCGAGGGTACAGGCTGTGAAACCCACGTAACAGGTTGACGTCACAGGTTTGTCCATTTTGACCCCCACGGACTGAAACACTGGACAACACAACTCATTCTATTACTTACATGGGTGTCCTTATAAATAGACATGTAGAGATTGGAAATGTACACATGAATGTGAGAATGTTATTGATTGACTGAAGTTTGTGGATTAAAGAAAGTCATCGTGAAATACACAAAGGCTAGAATACCGTGACAATCACTTAAATACGTCACAATAGATTTCCCTTTCTGCATAACGACAGGGGTGAAACGGTATCTCGCGGTATTACCAGAACCACGGCTTTTTGCCTTTGGTAAGGCATACTGTAATGTACCCGTCTCAAACACACGCGAAAGCCTGTCAATTGTTCACATAAAACAATTATGGTAACTCACACTGCAGAAGTTGGTCTTTCCCTTTAAGGGAGATGGTGTCGTCCTCGTACAGAGTCGAGTAGAAGATGTTGACGGCCCCGGGGATGTGTCCGGTTTGAAACGTCAGACCTTCTGACTTCAGTCCGACAAACTGCATGCAGAATGTCTGAACTGTGGGGAAAATTAAATACTGTTATAAACCACTGAACTCCTATATACAACCCGTTGACATGAAAACTGTATCATTTAGGTTTTCTGTTATTTGCAAGTTTAACGGTTTGTGACTCGGATATTCAATTATATTGATCGTGGGTAATTTCGACGCACACGTTAACAAATCTTCAAAATGTGTATGTGTTTCATCATACATGTACATTTCAACGTCTCTGTTTATATCAGGCGTAGGTTTGAAAATTTGTAAAATATTAATATAAGTACATTGTGAAGGTTCTTTCTCTTTGCCAGCAAAATTGTCAGGGTGTCGCGTGTCCACGAACTGTCGGCCATCTCCAGGTTTGATGTCATCGTACAGCATTACCAGGTTATTGTTGACCTTGACCGTCACGTCACCTTTCTGCGGGATATGATCAGCATGTATCTATGTTGGCTAATATATCGGTTTGTCTAACATAGGCTATAAATGTTTACAAGGTCTGTTGAATCAAGATGTGTCATTTTCAAATGTACATCATGATGAAAATATTTTTCATATCAAAACTTTAATGTTAAAGTATTTTATTGTCTGAATCGTCGTGGCATGATGTTTCCCAAATGAGCACTCACATTATAGTTGACCTCCTTGTCCGAGACCGGGTAACCTTCCTTCTTCCATCTGACCAGTCCCCCGTTTAAAACAGACACATTCGTTATACCGTGAACCTGTGAAGGCAAAATAGTAACTACAATAACTTTACCAACAAAAGTTTGTTTTAACATTTAAGTGTAAGGACAATGAAGCCATTACATTCCTCGTCACATATTCGTTCCAACATGTTGCTGTAGGGACAATGAAGCCACCACATATTCCTTCCAACATGTTGCTGTAGGGACAATGAAGCCCCCACATATTCGTTCCAACATGTTGCTGTAGGGACAATGAAGCCACCACATATTCGTTCCAACTTGTTGCTGTAGGGACAATGAAGCCATCACATATTCCTTCCAACATGCTGCTGTAGGGACAATGAAGCCACCACATATTCGTTCCAACATGTTGCTGTAGGGACAATGAAGCCATCACGTATTCGTTCCAACATGTTGCTGTAGGGGCAGTGAAGTCATCACATATTCGTTCCAACATGTTGCTGTAGGGACAATGAAGCCACCACATATTCGTTCCAACATGTTGCTGTAGATACAATGAAGCCACCACATATTCGTTCCAACATGTTGCTGTAGGGACAATGAAGCCCCCACATATTCGTTCCAACATGTTGCTGTAGATACAATGAAGCCACCACATATTCGTTCCAACATGTTGCTGTAGGGACAATGAAGCCCCCACATATTCGTTCCAACATGTTGCTGTAGGGACAATGAAGCCATCACATTCCCACAGAACACAAGTATGCTACAAAACGTGCAGGTAATAGGTCCGTAGAAGGGTATATCATGGGCATTCTGCTGAAGCGCACCAGCGTTAGTGTAACGGGGTAGAATTTAACACTGAGTTTACGTATTGCACTTACTTATCAACGTGTAAGTGTGTGTTTGTCACTGATATTCGATGTTCGGTTCGGACCCCGGGCTGGTTCTTGTTATATTTCGTAAATATCAAGCAGAGTATAACTACGATCTGAAATGTTTTTTGGGGGGGTCTGGAAGGAACCTGAGGCAAAAGCTGAAGAACATATTCATATATAACTTTGCTGAATTTAGGATTCTAGTTCAGCAAAGTAACAAAGGAAAATAGTCACACTAGTAAACAGAGAATGATACTTTACTCTTAACAGCCACCATCCCCGAGGAGCTGCAAATCCATTAAGCTGTGCATTTTCGTACAGGATCACGTGACTTGATGCGTTAATGCCGAGAGATCTCACGTAATCTTGAAAGACAGAGGGATCTGGTAACCCAACAGGAAGATACTGAGTGTGGGGAGCATTTTTCGCTATGTCGAAAAACTGGGCTCCTTCTATATGCTCACTGAAAACATATTAAAAATTGAAATAAAGGAGTGTAAATTTTTTAAAGATTTTAATTTTCGAGAAAACATACATAAAGACTGAACTAAACAAAGCTGTTGCTTATGATTATTCAAAGTTCTAATTAAATATCTAACAATGTGTAGACCATTTCAAACTTACTTTCCATGACAAGTAGGGGCGGTGGGGTAGCCTAGTGGTTAAAGCGTTCGCTCGTCACGCCGAAGACCCGGGTTCGATTCCCCACATGGGTACAATGTGTGAGGCCCATTTTCTGGTGTCCCCCGCCGTGATATCGCTGGAATATTGCTAAAAGCGGCGTGAAACTAAACTCACTCACTCACTCCATGACAAGTAGCACGGCGGTAGTTTTGTCATAATATATAGATAAAATCTTATATGCTTTGAAATATACATGTATCTGGTCATATGACCAGTTTCATGCTTTGTAGCCGATGTACAACAGTTGTCTAACGTGACTGAGAAACACTTTTAGTCTATTGAAACGTAACATTGGTCGCACCTCCAAAACGCAGCCGACCTTTTGTGGGACACTGTAAAAATTAGAAATAGACCTTAACATCGTTTTCAAAGCTGTTACCTTTTAAACTCATCTATGGACGGTCCAGAAGGTCCGCGGGTTGTATCGAATATTCTCAGATCTTTGTTACCAGCTTTTATTTCACTGGAGAGCCATGCGGGAGTTACCATAGGGTCGGCCATTTCGCTGAAGTCAATAACAGGTTTACTTGACGCAACTGGTCTGACTGATGTCGTTAGCTCTCAACCCAGCGATTTCGGTTAGTAGGTCAAACTCACGCGAATTCAGCTCCAGCCAATTGACGACTTGTTCAACACTCCTGACACCCCTGAAAATGAACGTTGCTGAATATTGATCGATAAGAGCTCAATACCATCTGGTAGAAAAACATGTCAGGATTGTTAGCTGAAAATTGATACTTGTTAGCTGAAAACTATATTCTTTTAACTTACTCTGCTTCACAACACATGCATTTGCCTTCTTTTTCACTAGAAGCCTACTTTATATTCTACTGAATAAAACGTTTCATCAGAATAGTAGTATCTGTCATTTGTGCGGACTGCGCATGACCGGAAACCATTTCCGTTTTGGTCGCACAACACCAAATGTTTTCTCATATAGACTTCTAAAGTAACCTTATATTTTAAAAAAAATCACCCAGGGTATCAACACATGGGTGCAGTAAGGTCTTTAAACAAGAATAAAATACAGTTTTTGCAAGCAGAGGAAGTGGAACACATCAAACCAAGTTTCTCACCAAATGTCACCTACTTGAAAATATCTTTACATACATAAGCAAAAGTTATGGTGATAAAAATAACAGCACTAAATACTTAAATTGTGGTCTGTTTTAATTACTGGATGCACCTTTTGCAATAAAACAGGGGGACTGATTGCTTTAGCGACAGTTTGCAAACGTAAATCTTGAAGTGAAGTAATGCCTAGATTTACCGGTCATTTGGAAAATAGCAGGCGGTTTCAATGCTATTTAATGTGTCTCAGAGTACCGTAGGAAGGCTTTGACATGGACGCCAGCTGCATGGAACAACATGTAATCGTCCTTGGTCAGGAAGACTCCAGATATCACACCCGCCCAGGACAGGTATATCCGACACTTACGGAACATGCCGCACTCTCCACAACATCTGTAGTGCTGTAAAATTGTCGAACAAAACAGTCAAGAACCGCTTTCGTGACTGATTAAAGATAAAAGAGACTGGTATTCGTCCCAGGAGACCTTTGCGGCCTTACAAGACATCATTGGCAGTGATGCCCAAGACAATCTCACAATTCGACGTAACTGTGATGAAATCATCAAGCCTCATGTCATTCCATTCATGAACAGTCAAAAAGTCATTTCACAACATGACAATGCTCGGCTGCATACAACTAGATTAACCAGAGAGTGTCTTGCCCAGATCTGAACCCAATCGAACATTTCTGAGACAGCGTGATCATCAGCCGCAGACCTTGGGAAAATATCCTAACCTTTTTTGCATTTTTAATCCAACACATTTGTCGCCTAAAACTAGTACCCTAGGATGAAACCCACATATCTCCCGATGACAAAGTGATTAGGGAAGGTCTATATAGTTGATGGAACACGCGGGACTCGATTCAGTTCACTATATAAAGGAAAGACAAATACAGCATTCCTCATTTAGATGCTAATTTAACTGTCATGAAGTACAAAACAAAATATGTACCACACATCAATCCACAAACGTTAACTTACATGCAAAGGTGCGAAACGTGGTTTATTACGCATCATTATTATTAATTTCATCAACACAAACATCCCATCATCATGTGAATGAGTGAGTTTAGTTTTACGCCGCTTTTAGCAATATTCCAGCAATATCACTGCGGGGGACAACAGAAAAATTGGCTTCACACATTGTACCCATGTGGGGAATCGAACCTGGGTCTTCGGCGTGACGAGGGAACGCTTTAACCACTAGGCTACCACCGCCCCCTTCATGTGAATTGTAAAGAATGGGAGTAGATGTGCCTATCCAATACACTATTAACTGTCTAACAGAGATACCAACAGATATTCCTAACATGTATCTATTAACTAGAATGCTGTGTGACCATTGCAACAACATTTAGAGAACATGTTTGGAAACTGGGGATATGTCTCCCAACAGTATCCAACTAAATAGACTTACTTGACAGAACTAGTTTATATTTCAGTAACACACGCAATATCAAGACCGTAGCTAGACGGAAAGATGTCTGTATTTGAAATGTTTAACGTTACCATGACAACTTCAAACACATTCCTCCTGGACTCACTCCCTCATATCGAGTCCACGCACGGACACACGTTATATACCTAACGCCAACGGCTCCGGCCATCTTTTACGTGCAGTAAAAAGGGAAATAAGGATATCCCATTGCATCGAAAAAGATAGGACAGCTGTGGTGTAAAGATTCGTATCTTCTTACATCTAGATTATTCAATCAATTGTTATTTTACGTTTTTGTACGAATTAAGCTAATTTTATGGTAAATTATTTAGTTAAAGTGATTTTAGCTATCAAAGAAATTAGACATGTTTTATTCACACAGCACGTTTGATCTATATATAGGCTCATTTGCATTATAATTTGATTATCTTTAATATGAACTTGTAAGGGATTATTATTATTATTTTGTCTAAAATGTATGATTTTGTTTACTTGCATTTGATAGGTCATGTGTGAACAAATATACACGTAGTTAATTTGTGTGCATGTTTTACCTACGCTACAACGGCGATGAATTTGGTGTAAAGGAGTCTTTTAAATTCTGCCAGTTGATGTTATTGTTAAAGGAGGCTTGTAATTACGATACATTTCACTTTTCAACCTGTATCAGTTACTGAAGTCTTATGGTGTATATTATTGTATCAAGTTATAAGGTACAGGACTTGACAAGTCACCTTGAAATACTAGTAGGACATATGATTTTATACGGTCTATAGGACATGGGGCATTTTATGGAACTCAATTCTAATTCAGAGCTTTGTTTTGTTACAGCTGTTTAATTAAAGACCAGTGTAATATAGTCTGAGTACTGGAATAAATTATGATAATACGATGGTTTCCAGGTCCAAAGACGTTGGATGATTGTTGTCACTGGACACGTTTTGATCACTGTTTGCGCTCCACTTGAGCGTCAGAAGCTCGTTGTCCTTACTCCGTTCAGGAACCCTTCAAACATTCAACATATAAGCTTAGATCATACATCTCGACTAAACGTGAAGTAGGGTAATTCGAAATATATAATCTGAATATTGCTGAATGCGACGTAAACTAAACTCACCCACTGAAATATTACACAGAAACGATTAGATATTACTCATTGGGTTAAATATAAACATGTTAATGATTCAGTTCATTTTGATGTTCTCTGTTGCTTTTCTCAGATGTTCTCTTCCACTTGGGCAGTTCAGCCTGTGTTATAGATTCAAAGTCAAATTTGGCAACACATGCTTGTGCTGTATACGATTTGTATTTCCTGAAAACAAAAGAAAACTGAACAAATGTTTATTTTAAGACAGGTTCAGATTCCCATAGCTACTTCTAAACAGGCCAGAATCTAGTTACTACAGAGGACCTTGTCCTTTTTATCTTGTACAAACACACTCAACATAGGGACTGACGCACTCGGGTTGGATAAAGAAACTGAACGCATTCAACTGTCAAATGTGTACGTGACGACCAGCAACAAGCTTTGTGTTGAAAATAGTGTTGAAGTACTGCTTACACATCGACTTGTTATCTCCCTGTCCATATCGAAGCGGCTATCTGTCCCAAAGTACAGCAATCCCAAATAACAAACGTGAAGCAGATAGCTGACTATCACTGTGAGTTAATAATACTAGATCCAATGATGTACGTCTCTCTTGGTGGGCCGCGACGGGACTTTTTATGTTCCCTGAACTAAACGCTGACCCCTCGAAGCTGTGTTTTCACAGAGTTATTGAAAGCCAAAACGTATACTATCTTTCAACTGCGCAGCCTAGTCAACCTGCCTCCGGTAATCAAATCAACCTCACCGGAGATTGCCCGTGGGAAATGCTGAGAACCCGACCAAAATTATTTTGGTCAAACCAACCAACAACACCCCAGTATTGTCTGTATAAGCGACAGGATAGCCTGAAAATCCAAAAATTACCCGACGGAGCAATATCACCGGGTACAACTCGTTTCCTTAAAATTTGCATGCGCCTTGAGCCAGTTGAACCTGTCAGGAACTTTAGCATGAGAAGAATGCCCAAGCAGCTTCAGACCCAAAACTTCCAATGGACATCTGCGCTAACCATTTTCAGATGGAATCTCTTTCGGTACAGAGCCAACTACCTAACTACCTATCTAAACTTTACCGATTATGTTTTGTTTGTTTGCATGGTAGACATCTTCCCACGTATTTCATCTATCTCTTTTGTCGAAAGTTTGTTTTGAGTTTGCTATGCAAGGTTTGCTTGATTTTTCCAGTTCTGTTTGGTATTTTCCTGGATTTGTGTAGCATGTAGGAAATTTGGGAGGGAACTGGGAGAGGATGGGGAGAGGATGGGGAGAGGATGGGGAGAGGATGGGGATTTCCATATAGGGATATGGGAAGTATGGGGTATGTATACGCATGAAAACCCATGGAAAATCCATTCCAGTTTTGTAGCACCTATCAGCTTTTAGAAGATACATAGGGCTCACATGCATGAGATACGTAGCGTTCGCATGAGTAAGCATATTAGGGAGGACTGCCCGTCTCGACACATGTCACATGATTCAAAGGACGCAGCTAACATGCAAGAGATCAACTGAAATGTTTGATGGCTTGCAAATATTAATCTACAGATATATTCATACCGAAAATAAGGCGCACGTGTGGGTATAATACACATAAATCATTCATATAAGTTTTTCGTGCGCAAAAACCGTAACGGGTGCGCGGAAGTGCAACAAAGATTTTGTCTATTGCTGTGTATGTGTATGTTAGCCCCATGCATCCAAAGGAGCCTGATTTTCCAATAGTTATAAGTATGAGCTATATATACAAGAGTTATCAGAAGATGTCACATCTCCCCATGTCACATCTGCAGAATGCGGAAGGCAAAACCCCCTTTGAGACTCGTCCGAATCGTTTCATGGAAACCATGAAAAATAAAAATGTCAAATATCTGCAAATAGCAAAAGCACCACTTTGGGATCTACCTCACATATCTGCCAAGTTTTGCAGAAGATGTTGAGAAGTTGTGTCCCAGAAACGAAGCTCACCCCTTCCTTTTGAGACTTAGTCGTTTCCATTGAGACCGACAAAAATAAACATGACAAAAAACTGGAAACAGCAAAAAGCACCACCCGAGGTTCTGTTTAATACATCTATTTTTGTGGGAAAATATAGAACGGTTTTTGAGTAATGCTCCGGAAACAAAATGACATGGACGGACGAGACGACGACTATATTCCCCGCATCTCGCATTATGCCGGGGGAATAATAAGATGTAAGAAAGTTGTGCCAGTAAATTCATTTCGGCATTCACAAAACGTGATTGTGTAAACGCTATCCAGTATTGAGGAGAGTTCACTTCGGCGTGCGTGTTCGTGTGCCAGTACTTTCCAAAACATCCAAACAACTTCTTCTTTTGACGTCAGGACCACTATCTGTCATTTGATGAAAAAGACATATCAGTGATCACTAATATGTTACTTTTGAACTACAATCATTTCGATTCTATTTCAAGACATACAATGGCGACATTTACGTTGTACCTAATCTTCAGAGGTCATTATCATAACCTTTATCTTGTCTATGATGATCCTTGATGATATCAGATATCAACAAACGGGAATTTCCCGGAGAATTTAAAACCGTGAAGTGTATTTGTTGTAATGATTAACTTACAGCTTCGTTTGTGTCTGTGTTTATTCTTCAACAATCCAAGACAAAACCTTGACAAGACAAGGGCTAGGCAAGACAAGACACGACTGATTGCAGTAATAAACCCAAATTATTTTACAGTTTTGTAGAGCATCACATTATTTAGATAAAAATGCAACATAAAATACGTTAATATTTTGTAGTTGACATTCTACAATGTTTGTTTATAAGCATTTCAAGTGTCTTTGAACATTAGCCATGTGCTTTCTAACTGAACGTGATTATATACTCGGTAGAGTTACAGAACCGCGCAAGTTATATTCGTACGATTCACAACGGGTTAAAACGGCCATTTTTTAAACATTACTAAACGGCTATGCGCAGCGTAAATATCGCTCGAAACCAATCGTTCGCATCGCTCAAATTTATCATGGCGTCCTTATGGTCACGTGTCTATCACGTGACGTCATCAAAGGTGTCGTGAAATCATAGAATGGACATCGCAGGAACTGAATGACGTCAAAAACTTAGCTGTGAAATTAAAAAAAATAGGGAGAATTTATAAGACTGTTGCTGACCTGTAGGGATTCCCAGGTGCACCGTAAACAGGATTTTAATTAAAGTTCAACGAACAGATTCAATGAAGGAAAAACCAAGATTTATGGATATTCAACCTCTTTACTGCAATGGGTGTGACGTTTCTCTATAGGTACTGATATCGTTATCAAGCAAGTAAGGATTTTACAGGCGCATTATGAAGAGAAAGATGATTGTCAAGGATGTGAACAGAAAATAACGTGTCACATGACTGATTTGTTTATCAAAGTGTTAGCCAATCAGATCGCCGGAGGAAGTAAAGCCCGGCGTTGACGATCTAGTTTTGTATACGTCCGGCACAACAACTCAGTTTTTAATTAAACAAAACACAACAGATACACTCCTACGTAAAGCTTGAATGTGTATATATGCCTCCTACACACGTATGGAAATATGGACAAAAGCTTTTGAGACCTGTAAAGCATGATGTATTCCATGATGTGTGCATATAGGTTTTCGAACAGTGGGAGGATCCATTTATGTATATAGCCGACCATGATATTACTGGGATATTGCTAAAAGCGGCGTTAAACAACACTCACTTAGATTACAACCAGACTCACTCACTACACACATCAGCGGATTGTCTGGTCCAGACAGACAAACAGCTGCCACGCAGCTGTAGTATTGCTAAGTGTATCGTAAAACAACACACCAACAAATAAATCAATGAGGTTGCTAGGTCACGAGAAGTTAACTTTGTCATAAGCAGCTTTCAGACATTTTAGTACACGTTATCTACTATGTTTGTAGTTATTTAGTTATATTTAGTTAATGATTATGGGAATGATGAGCGGAAGACTCTAACCCTTTTATCTAAAACACCAACACAGGTAAGATAAACAGAGTGCAAGTCACAAACAACACTTGTGATGTTACATGCTATTTAGTTTGCAATCGTTTAACGTCAGGCTAGATAACTGGTGTTAGCTCAACGTGTGTAAACATTTATAGAAGGATGTCTATCACATTGACACAGCAGAGTGATTCGGGGTCGTCGAATGACTTAAATTAAAGTTTGCAGGGTCTACTATTCATTTACAGGAACTGTATGATGAATGTTTACAGACCACTGAAGATCCGGTTTAGAATTTATCTTTATTAACCCATTAACCCAGAGGGGACTAACAGGTCAGGGTCGCTGGCTTGGTTGACACGTGTCATCATATCCCAAATAGGTAGATCGACGTGCATTTTTTTATTATATCATTTTTTACAGGAACTTCATGTTAAATGTTGAAGCCTTTTGTTGTTAATGTATCAAAACAATGCAATACCCTACCTAAAGTGCTGATGACATCTGTTGTGGTTGATATGTTGACGTAGCTAATCAACATTTTACGGTAATGCCACGAGTTGTTAAAAATATACGTCCACGCGTTGTTGGTGAACTATAATCAGGAATCACTTCAAGACGAAATTGCCATTTCACTTTTTCAGCTAAAACATATCCATCTCTTTGGAGCAGGGTTATCTGCAGCTGGGTTACAGTCATGAACGTGCCAGTCGTGCACGTGTGACGTTCCAGATAAGGATGGCTACCCCTATTCATTAAGAGGTATGTATGAAATATATCACATGTATATATACAAAAACTTGGTCAAGTACCACTTTCCATATCTCACGATTGAATGAGCCCCCTTTCTCAAACCTCAAGAGAATGCATGTCTTGGACGTGATTGATCGACTAAGACATACTCCTGCACAGAAGCTGGCACAGTTGGAAGCTACTCTACACGAAGAATGACGTAAAGTGCCCTTTCAGAGAGGACCATATCGCATTCTAGAAATATAATGTCTGGCCGCACGTTGCCCTTGAACTAACAGGCATCCGAAGCAGCGTAATATGGTTGCACTGCCGCTGGGTTTTTTTAATTTCTTTTTATCACTCCTGCTTCTCATTAAACATACGAAATGGTACGAAGCCTACGAATGACCACAATAGGATAGTAGCGGTAGGGATATCTTCAGCTAACATTTGGAAAGGAATCAGACTTTTCAGTAAGATTTGGTGTTCACTTCACATCCTATACAGGGTCAGATAAGGACGAACTTTATGGATGAACAACTTCTTTATTCAGGTGAAGCGACGTTTAATTACAGCATCTTACATCGCTGTCAAGTAGGATCTTGCTTGAGTAGTTTGATGGCCATTATGTCAGATTTGGTGGGGTTGGGTCTTCTGCATGATGTCACTGATCTGACGTCAAGTTTGGTGTTGGTAGTGGTCTGGGCAGTTCTTAGTGAGAAGAATACCTCGGGGCTGAGGCAGGTACTAAGAGATGACTGGTGGTCATGGATAGAGGTAATAGTGGTGTCCTTCATTTTCCAGTGATGTCTGATACGTTCGGCCAGGAGTCGTTTGGGGGCTTGATGGAGGATAGTTTTGACTGCCGCCGACTGGATGGGTGAGCAGAGTTGTAGTCCTCTATGGACGACTTGTTGGTCCCTACATCTCATCAGGAATGTCAGGGGATTGCTTCATAGAGTGTGTTTCTCCTCAAGGCGGGCCAAGGAGTTTATGATTTGGATTGCCACGTCAGATAACTTCTTTGAGTGGCATGTTTAGAAGTTGGTGGATCAGATATGAACAAACTTTATGGAGGGACAACGTTATTCAGGTGAAGCGACGTTTCGATACAGCTTTTTGTATCGTTGTCAAGCAAGTCTGATGATGTCTGGAACTTGCTTGACAACGATACATGCCCTTTCGAACATTTAGGCCCTGAGGTTGGTAGCTGAGGTGTTCCAAGTTTCGGAGTATCCCGTGTCACAAGGTAAAGGTTCCTTCAGTGAAGTTTGTCATACAACACTAGTCAGTCAAATGAACAATTTTGTTGTTTCTGTCAGCATTATTACAATGACATCAGTTCACATGAAGAAAGGATTTTCATTTTATGTTGCAAACACTATATTTCGGGCGGTAAGGCAACCACTGTTAAAGCGTTTGCTCGTCACACCGATTGCCCAGGTTCGATTCTCCACATGGGCACAATGTGGAGGAAATTTCGCGTGTCCAACATCGTGATATTGCTGGGATATTTCTAAAAGCGGCGTAAAAGCCAGCTCCCTCCCTCACTACTTATTACTGCCAGGGCTTTTGAAACAAATTACATCCTTGGATTCAGATATCGGGGACCAAGCTTCCTTCGAGTGACACCAAGATATAGCATTCTCCTCCTGGCTGTGATTTACTACTTCCGTTAGCAGCGAAATGAGATGCCACGCTCAGCGCTTGAAGTAGTGTCTATTCAAGCTCCATACTCTTTAGATAGTATCAAGTGATCATAATGTGAAGTCTATCCGCTTGAAACATCCGGAATCCTGAAACGTTCTAAAGTTATTAAGTATCAAACGGCTACCTCTTGCATTTCATAGTGTGCAGATAGGAAGCAACACTTACATGGCATAGCGAGTGTGAAGTGGACACGGACTACTTCCCTTTTTCTTTCCTAAAACTGCCTTCAATCAAAATAGCGTGATTGTGTGAGTGTGGGTGAGTGAGTGATTGAACTGGATTTAGCCTAGTGGTTAAAGCGTTTGCTCGTCACGCCGAAGTCCACGGTTCGATTTCCCACATGTTTACAATCTGTGAAGCCCAGGTCTGGTGTCTCCAGTCGTGATATTGATTTAATAGCGCTAAAAGCGCCGTAAAACCTTACTCATTCAATCTAATGATCATTTGAAGGCACCGTATCTATGCTCCTAGATTACTAGAAGGTGATAGTTGTCTCTGTCAAGAGAAATGTTGAGATTTGCACATATTGTTCTTACAAATGTGATACAAATGGAAATATTGTATTCATCACATATGCCTCAAGAGATAAAATGCTTCAACTTCTTCACTATCGCCGTAGGCAATGGTGGCAAAGAGAAATTGTATTTTGTGTACGCGATTTTGGATGAAATGACCCACCTCCTAGAGGCTGTTGGTTAATAAAGAACTTATGCTACAATACTGTAAGAGATGGCATATAAAATACCCGAAATATGTAACAAAGACTAACTTGTAAATCCTGACACATTCGAAATGTGGCTAAATCTTGTCTGATTATGATTAAAGCTTTACAGGATCTGTCTGTTTCAGAGTCACATTGATTTCCACTCCGCCCAGCCTATTCTGCAATGCCAAATGCCCTTGATGTGAAGCATGTTTCTAAATTTAACTGTGATGCCTTTTCAGTTAAGAAGGAGTTCTTTTTGTTTCTCAAGGTACATTGTATAACAACCCTCCTCGATCATCCGAAAGAAATTGTGCGTAAAAACATATCCGAATTAGTTTATAATGAACTGTACAGGACCACTGTTTGTTATAACCGGAGTTCTCCATGCGCTTTTCGACCAAAATATGCAACAATGTACAATAGCTCGAAATAAGAGCTCGGTAAAGCTGGTTATATATAATCTATGACAAATATTGTATTTTAGTCTTTATTGCAACTTAAACAAGTTAAACATTTACAGCTATGAAATTCAGAGGAAAGAATTAAACAAAATTATATCTTTGCATGCGTGTGTGTGTATGTATGTATGTGTGTGTGTGTGTATATATATATATATATGAATGAGTGAGCACATTTTTTGCTTCGACAGTATCTTGCCTGATTTCCATACATCTTCAAACCATACATTTTCACGTTATCATTTAAATGCACAGGCAATCCTATGATTAAATTGGAAAAAGGATATACATGTACCAATAATAATTAATTAAATGAAGGCAGACAAAATGACATGATTAATAAACATTAATGGAGTAGGTGAAAGAATAAACACTGGGTTGTGATGTGAATCAGGTGTCTTGTTGATTTATGAACATGACAAAGTAACAGCCTCATAAGAAAGATTATATATATAGGATGTATAGATCAAGGCTAGATACTAGAGGAACACTCAGACCTAACGAACCAAACAATGTCAGGAGAAGGTGTCTGTTTCAAGGGTAGACACAGCTGGGAAAATGCAACTTGAAACTAATTTTGTTGTAAGGTCGCACTCATCATTATTCAAACTATATGAAGAAAATAATCGAGTCTGGACCAGACAATCTAGTGACTGACATCGGTTGGGAAATAACTGTGTTAACACGTGACCAATTTATGTAATCAGGAATTAACAGTAAATTAACCTTGTAAAAAATACTTATTGTAGCGTGTATCATTACTGAACCAAGGCGTTAAGCATCATGGCTGACAAGTCATGAACTATAGGAAACATATTTGATACTTGATGAATGCTTTTGGTGATAATATTTCGCAGGGGAAATTGGGCACACAATTTGATTCAAATATCATCAAAGTATCCATTATCCCTAGCATTTCTATACAGTGTATGTCTGAAAGTTTCGTAAATTGAAGCAAACAGAACAGTGGAGCATATGATTGCATGTGTTCTTGTGACAGCACGCTCGATGTGTTCTGTAATACACCATAACTGGGCATTATTCAGCAGTCCGTTCACTTGGATATCCACAGTATGAGCACAGATTAATCTGCGACTCACTTGTTACATCCGCGCGGAAAAAAGAACAAGTATCACGAACAGTTGTCGTACTCAGGCTTTCTTGGTCATCTTCATTGACAGACGGTGGATTTCACGACGAAAGTTAGCGTTCCAGAAGCTGTAAATGATAGGATTCGATGCACTCTGAAGAAAGTAGGACCTTTGAAAGATGTGAAACAGGACGAATCCTACTCCGTTGAGTTCTGACAGAAGACTCTTCTTGACGGAAGCCGCGATGGTCAAGGAAAGGTGGGGGAGAAATGACGCCACAAACGTGACCGTTATCAGAAACATCATGAACGTTGTCCTTTTCGTTCCTTGTGTTCGCTGTGAGCACCGTGGTTCACTCCTTGTACATGAAGAATTCGATCTGTTTCCACGTTCGATTAACGAAGTGTGGTCGGCAGTCGATGCCAAGGCTGGCTGTTTTTCAGAATTCCCAGCTACATCCAAAGGTTTGATTCTTTGATCTGTGACGTCACTTTCATGGGAAATGCTATTCTCGTTCTTAGGAACGCCGTCTCCAGAGCCGGCATGTAATGGCGTATCCCGAATGCCATCTTTGCCACCGCGGTTCAACGGCGCCAGTTCTGTCATAGGAAATCTGCATTCGTCTTGATCCGACTTGGAAGAACTTACAACGTCGACTGAGGTGTTTGGAGCATTGACAGAAACCTCTGTCGGTGTATCTAGGACCAGTATCCTTTCCTCGACCCTCCGTCGTACAGAAACAGTCTCTTTGAACCTTTTCTGAAGTATGATCTGCCTCCAGATCAAGCTGTACACAACTGCAATGGTCAGCGTTGCTCCAAAGAACACCAGGAACTGAACACCAAGGTACGCAATGTGCAGTGTTGAACCGATGAACTGGTCAGATAGGGAACAGTCCACTCCAGTGATGTTGATCTTGTCAGTTGGCACCGTCCTCCCGCCATAGATGAAGCCGGCAGGAACGGCAAGCACCACTGCCAGAGAGCAACAGATGCCGATGGAGATGTTGGCGACCTTTGTAGTCATCTGGATCTGCAGCGGACGACATATCTTCTTGAATCTGTCCACCGCTACAGCCACAAGAATGCTTCCAGAGGCAATGGAGTTGATGGTCTCGAACAGCTTCATTAAACGACATATCTTGTATTCTCCGAAGGTATACGTGTGTCTCATATCGATGATCTCAAACGGGATGCTGGTGCAACAGTTGATAAGATCGAGGACAGCCAGAGAGATTACGAAACATCGAGTTGTGCTGATCTTGAACCTTGCGATGTAAACGTAACAAACCAACGAGTTTCCAAGGACGCCTATCAGCATCGGGATGAAGAGGAAGAGGATGACAGGGAAGTATTTCATGGCGTAAAGGTCATCATGACGTCGTAGATACTCCTCGATCTCATTGCTGGTCAGATCTGAGATGTTTGAATTCATTGTGGACTGGTAAATAGAAAAAGGCTTATGTAGTTGAACGGTCTGTTACACACAGCCATAAAACAATTTCTCATTTGTTATTTATATTTACCGTTATATTTCTACTTCACACTTTAAATGCACCTTAGCACCAATTTAAAAAGGAATCTGTGATGCTTCACCCTCTGGGATGCATAACTATTATGTGAAAGATATTAATAGATTTACCAAATATTTCTCTAATCCTTAAAACATACACATATATACTAGTTAACTCTGTATTTAGAGGCACAGATTTAGAAACGTTCAATTTCACTTTAAAAAATCATTCCTGAATTAACACAAAAAGAATTATTATATATGTATTTTGTAGTGAAGTATCGTTCTTTATGGAAGAAGATGAACAATTGAATTAAACATCACTTCATGCTGAAAATATTTTCAGTTATCTTCAATCTCAACGCACCATAGCATTACTGCATAAGATACGTATAATTTGGGAATCAATATTTCCAACGGAATATTTGTCACAAATTCAAAGTTTTCAGGTTGAAAAAAAAACACATGTTGTTTAATTACTTTTCAAATTATATGATCGATATTATTTAACTGAATGTTTACATGATACGTATACATGTATATTATAATTTCAACTGAAACCAATGACTTAACATATGCACATATTACCATTTATTGTGCAATAAAACCATGCGAAAAATAGTCATTACACTTACTTGTGGTGTACTTGGCTTCACAGTCAAAGTATATATGATGTGCTGTTGCAATGCACTACGGATAGTAAATTATATTTGGTTTCAAAGTAATCTCCACCGGACATTTACAGGATGGGGAAACATGATTCCCATACAAGGAAGTAGGAATATGTATGTCAGGATGCTTACATATAGACGGAGCGTTTTCAAAATACCCATTAAACAGTTATGGTGATATTTACTACCCAACGACCCAACCCAACCCAACCCAACCCTCAACCCGGGAAACAGAAGATTGGACATCTCCATCATGCATTCTTTCAATGGCAATGTTCCGTGTTGCTGAGTCAGGACATGACGTAGTGATCTGACCTTGAAACTCCTTCAAAACGAATGCCAATTTCTGACAGTAATCTGGATGTTTATTGCCCAGCTGTGAATGCTCTTTGCTACACAATTTCAACCGGAAGGCGATTTCTGTTGCGTTGCGGCGATGCCTTTCTAATCCTTGTAAGAAATCAACATTTTCAGGTAAAACTGATTTTTCACTTGTGTAATTGTGTAAAATCATGTTGTCAACACAGCGTTTCTTTTTTGGATAGTATATTTATTAGGGCCCACGTCTTCCTGATTTTTTTGCGGATTTCCTGCATGACAAATTTGTAAGTAAAACAATAGAACACCTCCTTTAAAAGTTCTATTTTTAGGAGCTTTGATGTCTAACCAGACCAGTACAAAATGTAGTCTGACTAGTTGTCCCTTTAAATAATAATTGTATTGTATGCAGTCTTTGTGTGTCAAGCTATGAAATTTTAACACAGTGATTCATTTCAGTTATCCAGTAGCTGTCAAACACTCTGATCTTATCGGATCTGTACAAAAGGTGTAGTCTGGAAGTAATGTTCCAGTTCCTAAATAAGAACTTCAGAGTATACACTGTTTCTGCACCAAACAAAGAATTTCAAAATATTTCAGCATTTTAGTCGAATTTATGTAGATGTATTTCTAACCACTGGGTAAAAGTTACTAATCATGCTAATACAATTATAACCCGTCGATATATGGTGTATATTGTATTTGATACGCCTCATTAGTTACACTTGTATCATGTTAAACACAACATTATATCGGGCAAAAGTACATATCGTAAACATCCATAAATCTCTATCATTCGTTTTGATTTTGTTCTAATATACGGTGCAGTTCGAACTGCATGTGGAACAGGATAAAGGAACCCTTGTTTTTTTATATGTTCTCTTACTTGTTTCCCTTAGTATATAGACTGTTAAGAGAATACTAGCATTGAGGTTTCAAATATTTTAACGTACCTTTTCGATGGAACCAAATACGTAGTTTTGAAACTCCAACATTCTTACGTCTATGACATCGTGAATGAAAACTCGATCTACAAGGCATTTTCATCACAGCACGGTTACCACAGATTAATTTCCCTCTGTTTACTTTCCACATGCGAGTTTCTGGAATAGCGAGTGAGTGAGCGAGTTTAGTTTTACGCCACACTTAGCAATATTCCAGGTATATGGCGGCGGTCTGTAAAAAAGGAATCTGGACCAGACAATCCAGTGCATCAACAACATGAGCATCGATCTGCGCAACTGGGAACCGATAACATGTGTCAACCAAGTCAGCAAATCCCGTTAGTCGCCTCTTACGACAAGCATAGTCGCCTTTTATGGCAAGCATGGGTCGCTGAAGGCCTATTCTACCCCGGGACCTTCACGTTTCGTTTCTGGAATAGGATATTTAGGCAAGAAATAGGCATCGCCTTTGCACCAGTTGCGTTCCCCTCGTTGTTGAATTGCTTCTTTGTGCATATCAGTTGAAATATATACTCGCATTGGCAATTTCAAGGAAAATTGAAAATATTTGTTCAACTTAATCGATAACGTGTTGTCATATTCAACAAACGATGGTCACGTAACCAATTCCCTTCCGCTAAGTTACCCATCTAAGCTACGTGAAAAGGATCAGTGACATTATAGTGTATTATCAGAGATGAAGACATAAGTGCAGCTGTGACGGGTTTCTATCGTATGCACGAACATATTGTGATATCTGATGCATCAGCCACAAACTGGTGTGCAAAGCAACGCCCTACTTTAACGCAAGACATTGTCCTGTGTTTCTGCTAATAACAACTGACTTGCCGCTGCATGTGTTTTGATGGTATCATCGTTATTTGGAAGTAATTAAACATACGCGTACAGCTGAAATGGTACAAAACCTCTGCTTTGACCGGAGATTTCTTTTTGATCATTGCAAGTGTTTACCACTTTTATTTGATGAAAGTATTCGAGAGACGCACGTCATGCCCAAGGTACAGATATTTCAAAGGTGGTGTTTATACGATACACAGTGACAACGTGAGATATTTGTCCTTTAACCATATATTTTCTGTATGGCCTTTAGAGTCAACAAGCGCGTTGAAGGGAAAACGCTAGTAATGTTCTTGCATGTGATAAAATTATTGCTGAAATCCAATTTGAAAATCAGTTGCCATTCGTACAGGAATGAAAAAACAACCAATGATAAATACATCCACAGTGAATGAGCGAGTGAGTGACTGCTGATTATCGTAACCGTGTGATGTTACGTCAGATTACGGACATTGTTATGAAAACTGTTAAAATAATAACTCATCAAGTCAATACGACAGAAAATACATGGGCAATGATTTGGGAACATTTTATGGTCCTGTCGAATGTCATCAGCGAGACATTTGACTTTAGGTCGAACTCTCACTTTCTGTCATCGATCACAGTGCCCGATTTTAAAATCGTCTCTGCATTCGTCGAGTCATAATCAAATGAATCAAAGGTGCTGTTTGGATGAAACGGCCATTGCAACTGTTCTGTTGTTTCTGGACAATGAATAATTCCACTGCATGATGCAGATGTGTCACCTTTTCATCAGTCATTTACAATTCATTGTGGATTTTGCTTACTTATATATCCTGAAACATTTTACTTATATAAAACAAAACAATTGTGATTTCCTTGCAATTTTCAGATATTGAGTGCTGAGGTAAATAAACCGATTGTATGGGTCATTCATCGTATTGCGTGGGGATACTGGACGTTCAGTCAGTAAGGCTTGGGTCAGCTCCACATAGGATCTCGGTAATCCGCGACGATGCCGTATATTCAATCAGCGTGGACAGCCATGGCCTTGGCAATAAGCCTGTCTGTCATTGGGGCGTTTTCCTTCAGGGCTTTCCTTTCCATCAACAGCGACCTGGGGGAAACAAACCAGAACCTGTATTAACTCACCGTAACACTGGGTCTACTGCCCTAACCCGACACGACTCGCGTCACCACAACAAACTCCGAAGCGTGTAACGGAAATATATAATTGGCCTCACGAAATATCGGATGTTTCCAGCCCATGTTAGTGAAGACATCCCCTAGCGGTATCGTGATTCGATCCCGTGTTTACAAGTCAGTCAGTATAATGTGTCTGACAGGGATATGCAACCTAGCTACAAGACTGTAATGAAAGCTAGCTAAGCCCATGGGTGTATAGTAATTCTATCTCTTCAAGGGGCAAATCTAGATAAGAGCTCAGAACATCTAAGGTCCCAAATCTGTTGAAGGGTTAATTAATCTTTTTTTAGAAATTATCATTTAAGCTATTAGTTATTACTTGTGCAAGTGTATGGTATATCCTACAACTAGTTTTACTGTTACCTGCTATGTCAGAGGGCTAGCACAATGACGCTCACAAACAGCTACACACTCCACACCAAGTAGGTGACTCAGATCCTAGTCAGTAAATATATGGGAGCAAAACTCAGGGTTTGATTGCCACAGTGCCATTAATCAAGGCTTGTTCTGGACCTCATTGGGATTTGTGTCGTAGATAAACACTTTTTATGTATTTTCAAATAAGACAACTTTATATCTGAGACATAACGTCAGTCTAACATAAGGGCATGCGCGTTGTCGTAATAGTCCATTGTAGCCAATCTGACTTCGGTATTATGGATTGGGAACGTCAGTATACATGTGATTACAACTTCGCATTTTTTAGTTGCCATGGCAGCTGTTATGACAGTAAACTGCTCATTGATTTTGACGACTGTCTGAATTACTGAGTAATGATATAGCGAGCCAAAGATTTCACCGCTGAAGAATAAACGTTTGTGTCTAGTGGTTGGTTACCTGGTGACCTTTCTATAATTAGTCTTTACATTTCTACATTTGGGACCAGTGGCCTGTGCTACATGACAGCGGAAATGAATGGTTAGATATATGACTTGCATTATCAGTACAAAAAAAATAGGATCCGAAAGAAGGCCACGGCACTTCGCGAGACCTAAGTGCTTTGGTGAAAAACAAAGATTACGAATGGTCTCACTGTTGTCAGTTGACAGTCAGGAACCGATAACCCCGGAAGAAATATCAAATTTACGATCAAACCATGCACACAGTAGCCAACTATTGCGATAGGTGGGACACTTAGTCCTGTCTAGTGAAGTCGTATTTCGCGGTAGCCCAATTTGGAACCAGAACGGCATCTTGAATATATGTATCTAGTACCGGAAGTAAGCTTAGCCCCGTCTTGCATTTCGAAAGTTGGGTCGCTCAAAGCATACTGGGAAACAGCTTAGTAGGGGAAACAGCAACTCTCACGAGGGATGGTGTACCCTAGTGGTTAAAGCATCTGGTCTTCACGCCGAAGAGCCGGTTTGATTACGCGCCCAGGAGCAATATGTGAAGAACATATCTGATGTAACCCGCTGGAATATTGCTGGAATACTGATAAACGCGACGTAAAACCAAACTACCACCAGTCTCGCTAAAAAAAACACGTCATAGTTTTACTGGCCAGGACTTGTTGGAGGGTCGTCGTCGTCGTTGGACTACTGCGCCGTTACCAACGTAGTTGTTTTTGAATTACACTGGAAATGGTTACTTTCCAAAACGCCTAATTCCCACTGGTCCCTAAAGGGACTTCACATATTGTACCGATGAGGGGACTCGAACCCGACGGGTCTTCGGCGTGACGATCAAACGTTTTAACCACTAGGCTACCTCATCGGGGTCTAAATGGTCAAGCATCTCTTAAGGTAATTGATATTTAATTGACGTAAGGAGAATTAAGAAGAAACCTAATGTATACATACCGACAACATGTATAGCATTTCTTAATATGTAAGCATGTAATACACGTCTTCGGGAAAACCAGCTTAAGGTTGTTTGACTCTAAAATACGCAAGGAAAATGAGGTAGGTTGTACAAAGGGTACGGATTCGCTGTTATCGTGGTGATGGCCCAGGCTTAGGTATTACCTGGCGAGCTTGTGGTGTTCCGTTGATGGGGACTTGATGGCAGCTTGGATCAAAAACAGGTTGAAGATGTCCCGCTAAAAGTGGAATGGGTAATATTAAAGTGAAGTAAGTAATTCCTATTTCGCTTTGATCTTAGATCTACCTCCACCTCATTCTCGGTTAACCAATGGGTTATGGCGATTACCACCAGTCCACTGACAAACAAACGTGACGTTAATTTCTTATCGCTATCGTCCCAGAGAATTGCCCTCGCTGATGAGTGTAACTACAGTTGACAGTAGATTTAGCTGAGGTGCTTATAAGACTTCTCTGAAGCAAGATTCTCTGATATGGTTGATGCATGTCATCGTATCCTAGCTCTGTCCTGGTCCAGGCTCGATTACTTACATGTCGCTATAATCCAACTGGCATAATTAAGCTAAATTAAAACCACAAAAAAGAACAAACAAACAAACACCCCAAAACAACAACCCACAAACACACAACCAACCAAAAAATCCGAAGCTATGGCAACAAATGGGTCGAGGGTAATAGCGATAAAATATCCTTGCTAACCGAGGATGTCACGGATACAACCATGAAGTTCCCCACCTGGGCGTGACTGCCTCCAATCTTTATGATGTTATATCTGATGGGTTTCAGGAGGTCGACAGCTTTGGCGAAATCATCGTCCTTGTAGGCTACGAATGCCTCACACAGCGTCAAACCCACCTCCTCCGTCACAACCTGGTTGGTGCCGCGCCCGTTCCTGTGGAAACATTTCCTTGGCGTTAACAGGTGCATGTACTGGATGTGCTTGTAGAATTCTGACTATTTCCATCATATGTTTCAGCTATGCCTACACTGACTTAATATCTCTACATTATAACAGAATATACAAGCACAACTGTCAACCTCACATCGCAAGAAACTTAATAATTTGGCAATTTTATTACCAGTCTGCCAGTTCGTTTAAACCTTGCGTGAAGATCTATGACCTTCTCTCTCTCTCTAAGATGGTGGATTCAGACGAACTTTTCAGTCAGCCAATCAGTGAATAGACTTTTAAATTCTTGGCGTGGGATCTTTGGATTTACAAAATGTAGTTTCTGTATGTCGAAAACCAAAAGAAAAGTTCTTCAAATCCAGATAATCAACGTAAGTGTGTATTACATGTGAAATACCTGTGACGTGCTGGTTTTTAATGAACAATTTAATTTTCGGAGTCGTTGTGGTAAGGAAAGGAGGAAGAGTCGTTTTCGAAAGTTGATGAAAGAACATAGGTATCCATCAAGTAGAAAGGTCGCTTGGATTTCATTATACTCAACTACCTGTCATTGTCCTCAGATCCAGATGCAGAGGTGTAGCGGAGTAAACGAATTCGGAATAAACTGATTTAGATGTACTAATAGTAGAGATGTATCGGAGTATACGATGTTCTGATTTAAATGGAAGTGATCTTTCGATAGTGGAGATGTATCGGAGTAAACGATATTTTGTACAAATTAAGACTGATGTATTAATAGTAGAGATGTATCGGAGTATACGATGTTCTGATTCAAATGAAAGTGATCTTTAGATAGTGGAGATGTATCGGGGTAAACTATAGTCCAGTGTAATGAGAGTGATCCAGTTTATATAAGACCGGCCTGTTGAAAGTGTAATATGGAATGACATAAATGCCATTTTGAAAGCATACATCAATGTATGTCGTTCGTGGATTAATATTCTAAACAATAATTTGTATAAATATGTTCCTCACGAGGCAAACATGTATAATTACACTGTCCATGGCCCTTTTAGCTGATATACATGTGTGTGTGTGTGTGTGTGAGAGAGAGACAGAGAGAGAGAGAGAGTGAGAGAGAGTGGATGTGTGTATAATGCGCTTGTACTTCTCCTGCATATGAAATATTTGCCCAAAACGCCCTATTCAATCGATACAGTGCAATTAGTATCAATAATATTATCTCCCTCGTGTTCTATCGCTAGTACTGCATTTCGCCCTCGAACTATCAGTTGTAATCTCAACGTGACCTTCAGCCTTTCTCACGTACACGCACACTGTCATAAATTGGACAGTATTGTATTTCAGTCTCATATTGATGGACATTTAAATTTATCATTACACTGATCGCGCCTCTGTATCATTTAACTGTGCATATATTACAGATACCTACTGTACGAACTGTTTGATAGATTCCATCATCTGCTTGGCTGCATCCGGCTGTTTGGAGGCAAGACACGCCATCAGGATGTGAACGTCATTGAATGCTAAAATGTGATCGTCGACGTGAGGTCGGCAAACGTCGTATATGTCGTTCCATCTCTCGCCAACGTCGACGCCTACACGTAAACAGTACACATTCGGTCTGTGTGCTTCTTTGAAATTATACAAATTTGTCTCGTTTAATGAGTGGGTTTCATTTTAAGTTGTTGTTAGAAATAGTCCAGCTATATCACGGCGGGGACACCAGATGGGTTTCACACAGTGTACCCATATGGGGAATCGAACCCAGGTCTTCGGCGTGACGAGCGAACGCTTAAAGCATAAGGCTACCCCGCCGCCCCTTTTCTTTATAGGATAACGGAATGTGTTTGTTTGTTTTTTTTGTTTTTTTTAAGGACAGTATGTATATTACTTGAACGTTTGCAACATATATACAACGCAGCTTCCATATATTACATGTAGGATTCAGGTGTGGTAGTCGTAACGGTGTCGGTCATGACTCGGGTGCTGACAAATCCTGAAACTTTACCGGTGCGAACCTGACACTGGGCTGCCAAGGGACGCCACTCCGCACAGCGAACTGTGTTGGCTGTCCCACTGATTGAACTGTACAGGCAGATAATGTATTGTTCAGGGTTGTCAAAAGTCTGAGGACGTCATACCCATGTAAATCTGATAGGCCGTGTAATCACGTGCGTGACGTCAAGCGTACCTTCCATCTCGAGTCTGAAGAGCAGAGAGCAAGCATCCACTAAGTCCAGAAGTGCCCCAGACTTGCAACTTCTCACGGTAACCTGTGCAATACAGAGTAACAGCTATGTATATAACTCTCAAACCATGAACGTATGTGGTCATTGTCTGTCAGCAATAGGCGACATCCCACATAACTGTTTAGACACTCTGATTGTAAAAGGCATAAAGAATGAGACTTCTATCTTAATCTTATAATGAGCGATTCATCAAGCAGACACTCAGAGTTTAACTGGAACATATGTATTCACTGAAATTTGTAAACTTAAAATGATGATTGTCTTGCAGACTAACTCAAGATTGTGGTCTTGTGCCAATACAAATTGCTACGTCCCTACATACAACTCCATATATACTTGCAACCTATCTATTGCCCGTTTTCAAATGGACTGTCCCAATTTGAAATCCAGTTTAGAGACAAATACTTGTTTATTTTTCATTTCTGTGAGATTCTCTAGTGAGTTATATTGTCCGTTGTGACAGACTTCTAGTGATTTACATGTATTTATGATGACGTTTACAGTAGTCTCTCATATATATATATATATATATATATCGAATATATTTTTGTATGTGAGACTCAAATAAATAATCTGCCTGCCTGTAACTCCTTACTCCTCCTGTCTGTCATTACATCTGTAAATATATCAACCTATCTATCCATAGGATATTATACGTTATCACATCGTGCCACCGGCTCGGGGAATACAACCTCACTCGGGACTGATAAAACCCCGTATTTCCCGAGACACGATGTGACAACGCATTTATCTAGCTGAATGTTTTCACTAAATCAAAACAAAACAACACGCATCGAATCGACTTGCAGCCGTGTTGACACCAGCTGATCGTTTGACTTCAATGCACCGCACGTTACTAAAGGCTTGTCGATGCACGCTTTTCTCACTTCGCGTCGTCACCGAGGCGTAGCGGGGGCGATATGACTTTCGCAGCGGGAGTATACGACTTTTATACTGCGAGCGTGCGTGCGTGCGTGCATGTGTGCTTGCGTACGTGCGTGCGTGTGTATGTCTGTGTGTGCCTGTGTGTGTTTTGAGCTGGCTGGCTATCACAGGCTTGGAAATCAATTACCGATGTAACGCGGCATGAATTGTCAGGTGTTAGTGATACTCATTAAGTAACATCTGTCGGCTAGCTCTAGTCCTGCCTCTATACACACGATAAAATATTTAATAACAAGTAATGTAAGCAGACACTATATCCAATATACCTCTTCCACTAATGTAAATACATTGCCTTTAGAAAACTGAATAATATCGTTCATAACGGAAGACGCTTACATCAGACCGACAAATGTTGAAGATCCGGATGAGAACTGATCTTTAGTACTAACCAGTGTTTGTGGTAGAAGGCGACTAAAGTCTGTTTGCAGTGTAAACGTACCGATGAATTTCATTTTAAACAAAAAGGTAAACCAAATAAAGTGAAATTTTACTTGCGAATCCTCAATTTTACCTTGCCATTTGAAAATTTAGGTCTCAGAATTATATTCAACTTTGGGTAAAACTTGTTTAACAACCGATGATAGAGTCAAATCGTTTTGTGGGTTTGTATTACAAGGGGGTAAGCGCGATAGTTGGAACGGTGATACAAACGCATATGCGTTTGTGATGAGCGTTAACTTAGACCAACCCTGCTTGTTCTCGATGTTTCATTTGATGTGCATACCCCCCTTGTAATACAAACATCGATTGCGTACAACGATGCTCATGCTGTTGATCATTTGATTGTGTGATTGGCTGTATTATTTACCGACTGGAATACTGCTGAGTGCGGCGTAAAACTAAACTTGCTCACATGTCACTTTGTCACATGCTGAATATTTCAAATATCTTCAGCTGCGTACATCGCACTACCGATTTCACGAAGTAAAAATAGTGGTCTCTTTGAGTTCGTTATAACAGCAGTTGAAAACATACATAGTAGTTTTAGCGGCGGGGTAGTCTAATGGTTAAAACATTCGCTCGTCACTCTGAAGACCCCTTTGTGAAGCCCATTTCCGGTGTCCCCGGAATATTGCTAAAAGCGGCATAAAACTGAACTTATTCAGTCACATAGTAGTCAATCTAGGGTATATTCCGTAGAAGTATATTCCGTAGAAGTATATTCCGTAGAAGCAGATATTAATGACCATTATATGATTGTATCACTGACAAGAAATACCGCGTGGAGTAATTCCATTATGTGAGTGTATTTGAAATTATACACTAGCTCATATATAAATATTATATCACAGAGCTGTTAGACTGACAGTTTACTATGCTACAATTCAAAGGATGTGTATCATACGTAACTTAATTACAGCTTGTTCGGCGTGACCTTGACCTGAATACTAAATACATTACTTGACCGTGCCATAGCTGGTTGGGTCTGTTGGTGTGAAGAGGTGCACCTTCGTCTGTTGATTATCAACATGTCCGAGACAAGGTCACCATATGATATCTCAGTGTTGAGAAATCGTCAGCAATGTCCTAACTTTTTTCAAAAAAAGAAGCTCCAGATGTTTAAATGTTTCCGATTCGGGCTTTTAGGCAGCGGGCAGCAGTAAATGGGTGTTGAGAGTGATAACGAGAGTGAGTAGGATTGTGAAAGTAACTGGCGTCTGCACGTTGTGAAGTTAGTAAACCAAACAAGGTAACATATGACAGTATAAATAATTCAGTTAAAACACGAAATGGACGTGTTTTCTTTTAAATGTAATGTTTTTTCAGAAGCGATATCTTCCAGGACAAGTTCTCTAACGAATCCATGTGTGCATGTTTCGCATGGACATAACATTACTAACATTGTCCGCACCCTATTTAATGAAGTTAACTCGACCTTCCGTTCGTGCCATTCTACATCCCCGGTCATGCATTAGTATTTACATGATCAGGTCAAGCCGGACAGCTGTAAGTGTGGCAGCTTGTACTAGCCCCGACTTTAACTAGGTTGATAGAGCTAGCTCACCGAGCTACCATGCCGCAGTTAGGCATGAATACCCTCACAGACACATTATACTGATTCCAAGTCGACCAGTCCTTGTTGTACCCACTAATGCCGAGAGCTAGGCAGGGACCAACACGTACCATTTTAAGCTCGTTTTGGTATGACGCGGTCGGGGATCGAATCCGCTACCTTTCGTTCTCCGGGCGGACGCTCTTACCACTACACCAGCTCCAAAACACCATCACACCGGTAATACATTGTCACTAAGATGTTATCATTCCTTATAGTAAGGGCTACTGTTCGCTTTAGACTCTAAATGCTGTGTCAGCAGCTTCTTCAGTACCGTGCCTAACAATGTTCTCGTATAATGTGTATTGTAGCTATAAAACTTCCACGAGGGTAATAAGATCTTTTATATTACCTGGGTGTCGAAAATATTCAGTGCACCCTGATAGTCACCCTGGAAAAGGAAATACATCAGTGGTCAGTTCAATAAAATAATTCTCATCACATGATTGAAGTTTCGTCATGTTAGGCAGTCAAGAGAGAGATACTCAATTAGAAATAAACAGTAACATCAACATCAACATCAACATCAACATCAACATCAACATCAAGAATTCCAACGGTATCATATATAGGTTAATCAAACTTTTCGATAAAATGCGCACAAAGCAAACAGAAAAGATGCATGGATTTAACTGATTTTTAAACAGAAATTCTCGAATATTCCGGGGTGGTATTGATACACATCCGGTTAACTTCCAGAAGAGCATGCAGCCGGTAGTGTGGATATAATATTCACCTTCTCTATGTAGTACAGTGCCCAGTGCCAGTAGTTGTGACAAGCAAGCATCCCGCAACTCTGGAACCAAAGTCATCAAGATTATTCTGAGGATCAACAGCGATTAAAGTTGCAGTATCTTTCCATCTATCCATCCATCCATCCATTTGGTGTGTCTGTGTCAACATGAGGAATACACACACACACACACACACACATATACACACACATATATAGATAGATAGATAGATAGATAGATAGATAGATAGATATAGATATATAGATATATCTTGATAAGTCTGATCCTCTACACGCACTGTCCAGTTCTTGATGTGTCTGACCCCCTATACTCACCACCCACTTCTTGACCATGTCTCACCCTCTATACTCACCGTAGTTCTTAATGTGTCTGACTCTCTACCCTCACTGCCCAGTTCTTGACGTAGCTGACCCTCTATACTCACCGCCCATTTCTTAATGAATCTGACCCTCTACACTCCCGGCGTAGTTCTTGTCGTGTCTGACTCTCTACACTCACTGCCTAGTTCTTGACCATGTCTCACCCTCTATACTCACTGTTCAGTTCTTGATGTGTCTGACTCTCTACACTCACTGCCCAGCTCTTGATGTGTCTGACCCTCTACACTCACTGCCCAGTTCTTGATGTGTTTGACCCTCTACACTCACTGTTTAGTACGTGATGTGTCTGTCGCTCTACACTCGCTGCCTAGTGCTTGACATGTCTGACCGTCTACACTCGCTGCCCAGGTCTTGACCATGTCTGACCCTCTATACTCACCACCAGGTTCTTGACAATGTTTGACCCTCTATACTCACCACCAGGTCCTTGACAATGTCTGACCCTCTATACTCACCACCAGGTTCTTGACAATGTCTGACCCTCTACACTTACCGCCCAGTTCGCGACAGTATCTGTTAGGAAGGAGATACCCTCATCCTGGCGCCCTGTCATCTCCATCACGTGACACAGCGTGTGGGTGGACCATGCATCACGGGGGTTCAGATTCAGCCCCTAGAGACAACAACAACCTGGATATACCTCTCAACACGAAGTACATACATACATTCGTCTTCAGTGACATGTCGTGCACATTCACAGTCACACATATTCCATCATGTGAGTTTATTTTTTAAACATGAACTGAATCACATTACAACTAAAATCATTTCTTGGTTTACGTGGAGACGATCTAGCTTACTTCGGGCCCAGATTTCCGATGATAAGCGTATATGCCATGGGATAAAAAAAACGCATGTACGCACGCACGCACGCACACACACACACACACACGGATCCGCCCATGTGAACCAGTTCTGTTTCCAAATTGCACGACTGCACAATATGACTTCACTAGGCCGGACGAAGCGTACTACCAGGCTTGGCAGTCCCAGTTGTTATAACACTTCGCTAATTTGGAGTTATTCTTATTCCTGCAACGATTATCGGTCCCTTACTGTCAACTAACAGCCATGCGACCTTTCGAAAAAGTATGAAACGTTGTTCGTGACCGGAAGCACTAAGGTCTAGCGAAATGGCCCCGCTGTAAGGATGGATTACGTAACGTATATCTGAATGTATCCGCACAGGTGACTACACGTTAACATACCCATTATGAAGCTATCATCAGTCTGAGCTCCACGTAAACAGATGCTAATGCATCAATAGCTTTGAATATTTCTTTTTAGAAACGCGAAACACCGACCAAGATAACTGAGATCTATAGCTGACCTGCTTGGCCGTTCTCTCCGCCTGGTCATACAAGCTGCACTCTTCCAGACCAAAGGAATACATCCCGACAAGGTATCTGCCAGAGGAAACGGACACTAAGGCGTTAACGTAATGGAAACTATTAGTGTAATTTGGAGTGTTTGATGAAGTTCATTTGGCGATTGTTGTTGGGGCACCCGATGAGAAAATTCTGAAAACATCTTCCCTAGACTTGGTGTTATTCATCTCGATACAGACATATCATAATTTATTGATATACGTTTGGACTTTTTCTGTTTAATTCTGGAACAAATTCTACCCATTGTCTATATTTGTATAGACAAATACTTCTAACATATCTAAGTTGTTTACCATAAGAATGAAGATTTTTATGGATATCAACTTCTTTATTATGAGAACACAAACGTCGTGTTCTCATAATAAAGAAGTTGATATCCATAAAAATCTTCATTCTTACGTATTTCACTTCTAAATGTCCTTCAAAGACTTGTTTACCATGTTGAATATCTTTCAATTAAAAAAGTATTTTAACTGATTTTTCATTTTTTTGTATGAAATCACAGTTTCATAACACTATATATGTATTTGTCGATGGACATTTTGTGTCTGAAATCGTACAAGTTACAGTTTGCTACCTGTCAGCTGTATCTTGTTAACTAACTATCAGTTAAGCACACCTTTCATTAATACACATCCACACAGAATGACCAAAGACCATACACTTTGATGGTTGTTTCCACAGTTGGTCTTTCCACAACTCCCAAACGATCAATTCAATTATAGTTGACGTCAGTTGGAGCACACGCAAACTGTAGCGAAAATTGGGTTGCGCAACAGAGAGAAAATAACCAGCAGTTTCCTGTGTTACGCAAACGCATATACAATACATTATCTATAGGAAGACTGCTCATTTTCTCTCAATTACGCAGTGTGCCTTTAAACTGGGTTTGTTGCGCTTGTTATTACAGTATTGCATTATTCTAAGTATTTCATTTCAAGTTTTACACTGACATGCATCAAACGAGTATCATTCGCAGCACGTGAGTTTCACCTACCCGTATAGAGGCATTCCTGGGTTCCATTTCGGCAAGACTCGAGCTATGCTGTCTCGATTCTGATTGGGGTAGCCGAGATAGAAATACGAGTCATGTGCAAACTTGAGTGCCAGGATATCCAGGGGATTCTGTAGCAAAATGTCCTCCCAAACGTTGCATGCTTCCGGGGTCAACCTTGGAAACAATGTATTCGCCTTGTACACGTGATAATAGTACACACATCAAGATGATGATTGTTATGATAATTTTGAATTTCCTTCGCAAATGTGTATCTTTTCCTAGCATTGTGGTAACACGCTCCATGACAATTTCATGGTGACATGATCCCCCTGAAATTGGTAACTTAGCGTCTTGTGCATTAGTCTGACAGCATGGAAAAACTAAACCCCTCAGCCATGTCAAGATTTGGGTGCTGTTATACAAAACAACCTTAGCCCCAAGACGGCCATTGGCCATGTTTAAGTTTTAATCAACTTAGCGCAATGGTTGTTTTGTACAATGACACTCAGATGGTCGTGGATTCGAAATCTGTATAGTGTACGATTATATTTCTGTACGAACAAAGAGTCTCTTAACAACGATCATTGGTTTTCGCAAATTTGCGTGAATTCCAACTCACTCACTCACCATAGGAACCGTGTCCCTAGATTACCTTCCACAGAATTTACTTGACTGCAACAGTTTGTTCTACATTACACTCGGCCATGATGAATATATCTTACCCGTCTGACCATAACTTCAGTGCACGTGCATGCTGTTTCTCTCGTTCAATACTGGATGTCTCAGCTAGTCGAAGCATTTCGTTTATCTCCCCCAAAAAGGTCTGGTCAACCGTGACATTCCTTCCGGTTCCCATGAGGTCAAGGCCGTTTTTGAGAACGTGTCCCATAACTAAACCAAGAAATTACGGTTAACGCTGCATTTCAGGCATCACAACGGGGATGCGAATGAGTTAAGGAATGTGCATTTTACATATATATTTTGACAAACATCTAGCCCAAATCCAGCTGTCAAGGTATGCATGTGTTTGTGCATGTGATAACAGCAGGTGTTCACGAAAATGTGGTTATCCTACCATAGCAGTGTCGCTCTTCTGTATACAATGACTTGTGAAACAATACAAGCACCAAGAAGCACCAAGATAATTGTTTTGTTTATAGTTTGAAGGACAAAATCGATGTACCTGGTGATATCGAAGAATAATTAACTGATATTATTTAGGGTTTGGGAGTATTAATAGATGATGGAAACTTGCCAAAGTTGGGATCAGCGTCCATCATCTTCTGTAACGAGGTTTCAATGCCACCGATGCTCGTGTCGTCATACCAGCCCACGTACTGAAGTCATACACAAGCAGCACAATGGGTACCCGGAATGTCACCTACAGACTTGTCTATAAGCTGTAAAGTCACACCTGTTCTTTGTACAACGCAGAATGATTTTTCATTATAAGAATATAATGGTATTATACACAGAAACGAAATTCTTACTAATTTTCACATAGTGGTCACGGCGTTTTGGATGATCGTGAAACAAAGTTTAAACCTCTGACGGTAAAGCCTCTTCATAAGTTAAGAATTTCAGGAATTGCATTTGAAGTAGACTCTTTAAGGTTTGGTACTGTTCCAAACCAGTCAAATCGGAAGGTAGAGTTGGTATTGATATGGCGTATAAGACAAACAAGAAAATTGCTTTTGTACCATGTAGCTCCACTGTGTTCTGCTAACCAGAGCATGTAGGTATTATTCAGCTAAACCACAAAATCCGCTTACCTGAGTGAGCGTAGCATCAAACATCTTGCTGGCTTCATTATTGCTGGTGGAGAGAGGGAGCCCAAGGCTCTTCCACTCCTGGACAAAATATACGTATTTCATGCATGTATTCAAAGAGAAGACAAGTCACAATAAATGAATGTGTCAATACAATAGATGAATAATATTTTGTTGACTGCTGTGCCTTATCAAACATCCTTCCACGACACACCTTACATTCTTTACGTAAATAAATAGAGTAATATTACTCTCGAGCTCCATGTGGTTGTGTCATGACAATGGATGTCTTCAGCTGAGTTTCCAGTTCCGACCTTCCCTGTACGTGCACACACATTCCTGCGGTATCTACATTTTGTCCGCAATTCTCACCTTTCTCACCTTTGTTTTTAGGGTAACAATTGACTTCCCTTTGCGTGTGTTTGGGCATTTGCACGTGGTAAAGCCGGCTACGCTACCCCTTTCAGGAACATCTGGTATCATCACATTTTCACAGTGATTTATAAACATTAAGGCGGTGGGTAGCCTAGTGGTTAAAGCGTTCGCTCGTCGAAGACGTTGCATGGTTCGATTCCCCACATGGGTTTAATGTGAGAAGTCCGTTTCTGGCGCCTCCCACCGTGGATTTGCCGGAACCATACTCACTCATAAACATCATGGTCGGAATGTTATGGTGGAATCATCATTTAGTATAGATTTCGTACCATTAAGAAATCTTTTTGTCTCTTTTAGTGGTGTATATGATGTCAGTAATTTCAATCGCAAGATACGCCACCTTCGTATATCAGAAAGCAACCAGTGGTTGGTGGTGTGATCCCCACATTCTCCCACAAACCACGATACCTTACAAATTGATTGATTGAGTGAGTGGTTTCTGTTTTACGTCACTTTTGCAATTTGTCACGGCGGGGACACCAGAAATTGACTTCGCACAATATATATACCCATATGTGGCACCAGAGTCTCCGACCTGACGAGCAACCCATACAGATTGTAAGGACAACTGTTTTCTTAACCTTTGCATGTTTAATAACGCATATGCTCTGTCAACCATTGTGCTAATGACAAAAGTGTATATACGTAGATGATGAGAATAAATAATTAAAAACAGCATCTGGTGAGCAAAGACCAATAATTGATAGAGACATGTCATGTCAGGTCTACGTGACGTTTATCCCTTCTCATTAAATGTTCATTCCGAAAATATTTGTCCCGAATCGTTGCTATGACAACACTTGGAACCTTCAGCCTTTGAGTACCATTGTTTCAAATGGTTTTGATCCTCTAAAACAACAATCGTTGGTTAAAAAGACTAGAGTCCCTTCGAAAAAAATGAGACTTTGTTTCACTTTTAAAAATGTATTTTGAAGAATATTTTTAATATAATGTTACATTTCTAGTCCGACAAAGGTGAAGTGTTTTCACCGAAATGTGGCAACCTACCCATCCTATAAAAATTCTCCTTAGACAAACCGATCTGTGTCTCCTGATTATTTAAAGTTGTATAACACAGCTCCTACCTATCAAATAGGTTAAAGTACAAGGACGTTGAGTGTAGCACATCACAAGTGATTTACACTGTCTACAACACGGGGTGAAACCACCTGACCAGGCAGCATCACCTCTAACTAGGGTATCGAGTACCGAGTTTGTCCTCCACACCCACACGGGTATTATTTTGTAGAGACACTATAGTGTAATCACATCGGGTGATGTTTCGCGCACATGTAGTGTAGTTTTGCCCGTGTATAGAATGTATACGTAATAGAAAGGATTTTAAAAAATGCAGGAATTCCTTTTCAATTTGTTGGACGTACATACTGATTTAACTATAACGAATGCAACCGTTACAGTAAAGAATTAATTATGTTACTGTAAAGAACGTGTATGTTACGGTAAAGAAAAACAGCAATTCACAGGGGATCTTTGTATAAAATATGCACGTGTCTTAATATATTCTTAGGTGTAAACCAGTGTAAACTCACACTTTTGGTTCAATATATTGATGTTTATATAATGTGACAAACAGAATGTTAAGCGACATTTTTGTCTTTCCCGTAACAAGCGTATCTTTCCCATAACAACAATATTTTTTGTATTTTCTTAAGGTTTTAACAAATCATATTGATTTAAATATACTGTATCAAGAAGTATGAATGTTTTCATTACCATTTTTTCTTGGGTGAGGTTTTGCTGAAAAATCCAAAATGGAAATTTAGTTCTACCTTTGATTTTTAGAAAGCATACATACAAATCTATTTGAGCAAAGAAATCCATGCAAATTCAAACATTTATGTGGATATACATACAATCTAAGCTTATCGTCATGTCTGTCACACAATATTGCTAGAAATATCATTTTTATAACATGTTACACCATCTAAAGTGTTGTTACAGGAAAGAAATGTAAAATTGGTGATTTGAGAAAACATTATCTTTTAAAAATATAATTACAGTTAAGACTGAGTTCTGTTTTGTTTAGAAAGGGCACAAGTATGTGATGCTATTTAAAGAATTTTGTCATTTCAGGAGAACTAAATCATGGCATATTTTGAAAACGACATAGTTCGGAGTAATAGCTCTATTCTGTCCCCATCGTCAACCACTGAAATGCCGACTAGACTGATGATAAAAGGAGTATGATTAGATATTTACTGGATTGTTGGTTATAGTTTACTGACAGTCGAGAGAGAGAGAGAGGTGGGGAGGGAAAGAGAGGCTGGGGGTGATGTGTCTGTGTGTGGCGGGGAGGGGGGAGTTGGAGGGAGAGGGGTGTTTCTGGTATATACCGATTACAACACTTCGCATTCCGAATGGTAATCTCGGTAGTACAGGTAATCCAAACGTATATTGATTTACGGCATACCATTCAATGTATCTGTTCACATAACCCACAAACACCGACAACATTCATTTCATGCTAAGTTATAACACAGCTGAATATTCCACCGTGATATAAGTATGTATAGCTTTCGCTTACCTGACAATCTCGCCACTGACTGTGCATAGCTTAAACACCTAGAACAGTGATATTGCCCAAGATGTGTCAGACAGGTAACAGCAGTTAAAAGACACCTGACGTGCAGTACAGCGCGACTGTCTTGCTCTAAACGAGCTGAATAACCTTGACCTCAGCCCTGTCACCGAGTTGAAGTTAATGGTTGACTAAGCGCAGGATGGTGGTCAGCTGTTTGTTGTAAATCCTTCATCAATGATATAACTACGTTTTAATACCTATTTAGAATGCAAAAGGTTTAGGGATGTTCATATACGCATTTCTCATGTGAAAGAGGGGTCATCCAGGCTATGCAGGGTTTGTTTTACACATAACTGATATTAAATATTTCCAGTGATCTTTACGGAGAAGTGTAACGCATCATTTGCTCTCTAAGATATAAGTATTTTTCTGACCACTCTTTCTCCCACAGTTAAACACTGCCATGCGAGGGTTCTAATATAAATTATCATGATAGACTTAAGATTGCACTAGCGCCATTACATTACTGCATAAAACTATAAGTAGCGATCAATATTGTCACGCGTAGGTTTGTCTCGTGTCACGGGTGTAAATGGGCTTCACTCACCCGAAACAGACAGATGTAGATGGTAGACGTCTTATGTAGGAATATAAGAGATATACCCACACTTTCAGAGGTGTATCTACCTCAACTGTAGGGGTATCGACAGATGCACCAAAGAAAGGGTTGCTATATTTGTCTTACACCAGACTCCGGTATTGAAATTTAAAATAAGTTAGTCATAAATAGATATTTTAGGTTATGTTTACTTTTTTCATTATTCATCTTTACACCATAGGTTAAGACATTCAAACGTCCCCATAGTCACGTCAACCGAGCAGGCTCACGCTTGAAAGTATGAAATACACATGATGGGACAAATAAGTGTTTAGATGTGCCCTTACTCAGCATGTCGAGTCTGGACATGCGCACTCAGACTTCTTTGTCACGTTCTGGGCAGCTGACTTTATATGATCTCCGATCCAAGATAGACGCTGGTGGTTGTTTCGATGCCCCACTCGGACACAATATATGAAGCCCATTTCTGGTGTCCCTCGCCTAGATATTGCTGGAATGTTGCTGAAAGCGGCGTAAAAACAAACTCGCTCACTATGACGTGACAAGCGAACGCGTAAACCACTGGACTATCCCCACCACCCCAGAGATTTAAGCACAGCCTTTGGCATAATAAACTTCATTATGTCAATGTGACTAACATGTCTCCTTATGTAAGAGGATGTACGGACACACCGTTCGGGAACGCGATATGTATTGTTCTATCTAGGTCGGGCTTGTTTTGATTGACTGGTCAGTATGATCCCGCCAGTGTTTATTTCAGTCACACATACAGACACCTGGTCGTATGCTGACACATGATATCGGACGGGACCTACTTTTTGTACTCATGAGACTAAGTACATACTGCCGTATTATCTAATCTCTATCATGGGTTGGGTTTGCTCCCAAAAGTTAGACGTCCCAAAAGTCACACATCCTAGTTGTCAGACAAATCAATCAGGTGTGACTGTGATTACCACCTAGTCTTACCCACTGACCTAATGAACACGTCCCATACACTAACGAGATGATTTTCATATTTGTACAGATATGCTTTGATAAAAAATAATAACGTTCACTTTCTTACTCGGTCACTGGGCTCTCCAAATGTGTTTTCACAGTGCTAAGTTTTTTCATAACATGTTTCTAGATTTTGCATTCATCCTTTCTCAACGTTCAGTTTGATCATAACAAAATTATAGATTTTTGCATGCTTGTTTTTACGATGTCAACTTTGATCAAAACAGGGTTATAGATTTTGATGGGTTTTTTTGAGCTGAACAAACCGGGCCAATTTTCTTAAAGATGCAGACAAACTAAACCAGCAAATGATAGACATCAATGATTATTGCTGCTGACCAAAGCACCCCTTTATGCTAACACACAAAACAATCCAGTACCCTGGTGGAACAAGGAAATAGATAAAGCCAGGTGTTTAAGTTTTGTATGACACCATGTCAGCGTAACCTTAATCGCTCACGCGTGTACTTTCAACAAAGGCTATACGAAGAGGGGGCTTTGTGGAAGTTTCGAGTTACACACATGCATTTGACCTGGATTAGGTATTTTAGTGATTTTGACCTGTGAGCATGTGAGAACATAGTTTGACTAATTTCATTCTCGATAAGAACCGCTATATAAGTTACCTGTATTTTATTTCTACCTATTTGTCACAAAATATGTAGGTTCATCATACTGTTTACTGAGGATATGTCAGTTGACCTAGAATGCTCGAGCCCTAAGCTAAAGTGGTTTAAAGTACGACCTGAGTTGGATATTAAAATTGAAAATAAAGATCATAGTTACGACAAAATGTATCCTAGTTAAGTACAGAATTATAAATTTATTGAACCTGAGCTATACTGAACAGCAAAAGAAACGCAAGTGTCGAAAAAAAATCAAATCTCATAAAACGAAACGTTCATGTTTATGTTTTCTGTTTTAAAACTTTGCCGAAAACAGCCTTGCTATTTATTTACGTAAAATTTGCCGTTGGAACAGGAAGACACTTTGTCATGAAAATGAAAGGATTCTTTAAATTGTGAAGCAGTCAAACTTCAATGGAATGGTGACTTCCAATTTGCTTATCATTATCATCATTCTAGTGTAATGAAGAGCAAAACTCTATCTTTATCAAATTGGTAAACAGAAGACATAAACATGAACGCTTTTATGAGATATCATTTTTTCGAAAACTGCGTTTCTTTTGCTGTTAAGTATATAGAACCGGCACGGTGAGCTAACCTAATGGTGCACGCTGAAGACTGGGTTCGATTTTCCTCATTGGTAGAACGTGTGAAGCCCATTTCTGGTGTCTCCCTTCGTGATATTGTGGAAAGGTGCTAAAAACCAAACCCACTAACCAGTACATACCCACAAAAGCTGCATTCTTCAATTTCTTAACATTCGTGCATAATATACATATTCAAGGACTCTCATCCTGCCTTTTAACACACAGTAGGTACATGAATGTTTATAGGCACATTATAAGAGGGACCCGGGCTTATTACATAATAGTGATGTGCTGATAAGCTTACTGACATGCTTTATAAATGTCATTTATAATAGTTGCCTATTTCAGTGCTCCCTGGAGTGTCTGATATACCCTCTATTATGTCTATACAAACAGCCGCCATATAACAATATGTTGAGTGGGTCGTTAGACAAAAATACTCGCACAAATAAACATCCCCAGTTGTGAGTGAGTGAGTTGAGTTTTACGTCGCACTAAGAAATATTCCAGTTATATGCCGACGGTCTGTAAATGCTGGACTCTGGACTAGACAATCCAATGATCAACAGCATGAGCATCTAATACAAATTAGTATTTGGCGGATTTAATATGTCTAAATTCATGCTACGAATACTTTTACACGAGTACAAGTTCACTACAAGTGGCAGTGTCTGAAACAACAGAAATACATCGATTGGATATCATTTAGGGGTTTAAATTAAAAATGACGGGTTCTCTCCGACTTTCATTTGTCGGGTAGAAGACGTATACACCGGATGTGTCAAAACATTACAGATGTTACAAGGCTGCATGTATGACAGATGAGAAGCGACTAACGAGATTGGGTGGTCAGGCTCGCTCACGTGGTTGACACATGTCATCTCATCCCGGTTGCTTTGATCGATGCTCATGCTTTTGATCATTAGATGGTCTGGTCCAGGATCGATTATTTACCGACCACCGCATTATAGCTGCAACAAACATTCACTGTATCGGATATTAAACAAAAGATGTAAGTTTCTGCACAAGTGTTTCAAATATACCGATAAAATTGTTAGGAATTATGAATATTTTCGGTAAACGTTTCAGGGAAGACTGAGGTCGCACGATCATAAACCATAAACATATCCCATAAACTGTTTGATATTCTTTATTTACTACGCGTTGTATGGTATCGGTCCACTGAACATTAATATGACGCATACAGTTTTTACTCATTTTGGATGTTTGTCCTTTGATTAGTTTGCCGTTGTTGTGTGTTTTATTTGTTTGAGTGTGAATATTTGTAAAACGACCCTGCTGTAATCCAGTGTTCCAGACCGAGTGATGTTTGATGCTAGAGTATACAAATTGGCAACAGATGTGCGAATTCGTTATTTCCAGTCTCCGACAAACAAGCCGTGAGTTACAATGGATCGAATAGATATTGTGATATAATGTATGTGACAAGTCACAAAACTGAATGAAGTAATAAATAATGGATACAACAATCATGTTGTACGACTTGTTACCTTCCACAAAACGCTCTTCACCACGTCTCCAAGGTCGATTCTTTTGGTCATGAGTTAACTTCGCCACATCAGAAAACACAACAGCTCAACGTCAATTATCCCCGCGCTGACATTCCCTACAACACTGGCGACTCGTCTCTGCATGCGTACCACTTTTGATTTAAACAAATAAATCCTTTCAAAATGAAAAAGGTGTTCCGTGTTCATAACTTTCAGAAATCAAGACTTGCTTTATCTGGGGCTTCAGCACTGGAGAAAGGGCAAGGCGGAAAGAAAAATAACGCGACTGTGAGAGTATGCAGCGTGTTGTGGATTGACAATTAAATGTGTACGCAATTGCCATCTTGGCAGACGACCTTGAACTACGTATGCACGCTTACATCGATGGCCTACCGGTTGCCACCGTACGTTTATCAGGGCGGCAGTTTGAACCGATATCTTCATGCCATCGGCGACCATCGATGGGTTTGTTGGTATCGGATCAACGATCTGCTGATGACAGATTGAGAAACAGGCTGCATTTAGGCAGCAACATTCAGAGAGCCACCTGCAACGTGTCTATGACAAATAAACGTTCAGCACACTCTAATGTCCAATATGTAACTCCCTTAATTAATTTTGTGTCATAAAGTCGTTGAACTTTGGGATTCAATATGGGTCTTTTTATGACATGATGAATCAGGCAATTGCTTCGTGGTCCGCTGCATTGTATATTCCGTGTGGCAGCAGTTTGGGTGTGTGAAGGGTTGGGCTGCAACACTTCACATTTATGAAAATTGTGTAAATAACTGTTGTTACGTTTAGAACAGGGCAAGTTTACTCTTTTCACTACCTCCCAGATGGCATTCAGAAATTGGGCCAACACTGGGTCTGTGTTTACCAACATTGGGCCAATGTCTGCCAATGTTGGCACAACTCAGAATGCCATCTGGGCTGGTGCCATCATTGCTTCTTAGTGATCCGTTCATATAGTTTTCTTCTCCTTTCACCTTTTGCGCACTAACGAATATTTTTAGCGGATTGGGCTCAATACCTTATGGCACTTACATTTGGAAGTGATTTAGTTTCTCTTATGTGGTCCCATTAAGTTTCACACAGTAGCACATGCCATAAATCTTAACTCCAGAGACGTGCTGGCCAGAAGGTGAATGATAGTCAGTAATTCATCCTTACCAGGAACACCTGTGTCAGAGACTGAACTAGGGGCAAAGATCAGAGACTGAACTAGGGGCAAAGATCAGCGCCTTCGCCACCTGGATATGACATGCAACCTGCTGCGCTTATAACTAAAAGATCTTAAAATGATATGCAACCAGGTGTGCTTACCCACTCAGCAATAATCCATATGGCAGCCGACTGTAAATAATGTCTAGACCAGACAGTCCAGTGATCAACAGCATTAGCATCGATCTACACAGTTGGGATATCAAATCAAATTGGTGAGTCTGACCCCCTGATCCTTAAGTTGCATCTTACGACAAGTACGGATTGTGTAAGACCAATTCTAACCTTGATCTTCACAGGTCCTGACATCCTACCAGCAAAAGCTACATTAACTTTGGATGGCAGTCAGCCAGATGAGCCCACATCATCTGGGCATCACATGCATTTAGTACAGAATACATCACCTTGGTGTGACATGCAATCAGCTGATCCCGAGCATCTGATTCATTAAGTCAGCTCTTATGACAAGTGTCGTTAACTGGGGATCACTTCTAACTGACATACAGTGAGGGTGTAACTTCTGGAAAACCAAGCACCATAGGCCACACACTGACCATGCTGAACATAAACAGCTGGGATTGTAAGAGTTTATTATGTTAAAAATGCTAGCAACAAGAATCCACTAAACATGGGGTGTAAATAAACTAGAAAAATTAATCTCTTGATATATCAACTTATTAACAAAGTATATATCAATACTTGAGTAACAAATCCCATTAAATGCCATGCAGTCAAGCCTCATTATAACAATATTTGTCATGGTAATATGGTATGGAATTTTAACACATTTAGCATTATATTGAGGAGAAGATTTGATCATACAGAAGGAATCAAGTAGTGAGTGAATTGGGTTTTACTCTGCTCTTAGCAATAATAAAGCAATGTCATGGCTGGGGGCACCAGAAATGGGCTTCACACATTGTACCCATTTGGGGAATCGAACCCGGGTCTATGGCATAATAGGTGAATGCTTCAACCACTAATCTACCCACCACCCCAATCTTCAAACACTGTGGTATGTTTTGTGAGTGAGTGAGTGAGTTTAGTTTTACACCGCTTTTTAGCAATATTCCAGCAATATCACGTCGGAGGAAACAAGAAAATGGGCTTCACACATTGTACCCATGTGGGGAATCCAACCCGAGTCTCCGGCATGACGAGCGAACGCTTTAACCACTAGGCTACCCCACCGCCCCAGTATGTTTCTGTAACAATATAGATGAGAAATATGTGCCATATCCCTTTGTAAGATTCAGCATTATAACGAGACTTAACTGCACACAGTGTTAAATATACACACCATAAAGATAATCAACACCTAATAAAATGAAGAAAATCCTTCTAATATCGAAATGTCTTCAGTAAAGAAAACAGAATAATGCCTCATCGTCATAGCCCTGATTTGAGTTGACTTCAGAATAAACTGTCAAAGTCTCACTCACACAAAAACCAAAACACACTCTCTCCAAAGAAAAAATGTAAACTAACATTCTGAATATCTGTACAATTTGAAATTGACAAGTGCATAGTGATGATGATTGACAAGTGCCAACACACAGGCTATCAACATGTGCCTTGACAAATGTACCATGACACACATCACAAAATGCAACTAAGCATACATGTCAATATCAGCTGCCAGCTAAATATGTGCATGTATCTATTTACTAGAAAAGCAAACTAGTCACTATCACTACTTCACAACCAGATAAAAAGTCTTACTAGTAAACAGTATCCTGCCACGCTGAGCACCAGTAAATCTGAGATTCAGTGTTGATCGTAAGGGCATTTACAACTTACACAGTTCAAGACTGCACAGGATGGAGTTTGAGGATTTAGAGTACATATTTCCAGTAGGAAAACAAATATCACTCTTGCAAAACGCAATCATACAAGCAATGAAGTTTGAGCATTTGAAAGAGATTCACCATCCCTGAGACACATACTTCAATGAACACAGAGCGTACAACAGATCACACTGCAATAAACAGCAGCTACATGTATCAGGGATACTCCAGGACACACCCCAGAATGTGGCAATACTGTGGCACTGAGTACTGATGGCAAACATAATAACATAAATAAATTCAACCAGCATTGCCCTTGGAACAAAAACACACAGTGATCCATAAACCTATGTTCTCATCTCATCCTCCATGATGCAGGGTACTTTTTTACAATATTCCATTTAACAACCAGGATACAGCTGTCCTACTATCACATGTTGCTAATCCATGCTTAGCAACAACATACCGCTCATCTAAAATCACTTACAGTCAAGTCTTGTTAATCCAACACTCAGATTGTTGGATTAATGAAAATGTTGGGATTATCAAATTCAAAGTACAGATCACTTTCACGGTCAAAAGCAGGACAATCATGATTCAGATTAAACTACAAAATTTAGCTAACACCTTTTGCAGCTAAATAATATGTACATCAAGACAAATACTTGTGCGTGAAAAAAATAAATATAAATTAATCTATCTATTTCCAGCCTTAATCATGAATTTGGAGAGAACTGAGCTTTTCGCAAACACAAAATGTCTCTTGAAACAAGCGTGTTGGGAATGAGGCATTTTGTTGACAGTAGACGTGTCTGAAAATCAAACTGCTTGTTCTGATCACGTGTTAATATTCTTAAGGTGTATTCATTGTTTTCAAAACCAATTCCTATTTTCATTAAACATTTAGGTAACTTTCATCAATGCTTGCATTTAACATGGGTCTAAACAATAGAATCACAGGAATCTTGACATCTTGAGTGACACATGGTAGTATTCATGTGTAATTGATCACACGTTCTGCTAATCTCAATGTTGGATTAATGGGACTAATTACTACGTGATTTATGACAGTCGGTTGTTAACTGGGGGTGTCAGAGTAATGACATTAAATTTCATTTATTCAACTTGCTTCCAACAAATGTATTTGATAAAGCAGGTTGTCAGATAAATGGAGGGCAGACTAACGAGACTTGACTGTACACTGTTTCAAAGAGGATATGTAGTCAGGTATAATCACTGATTTATACTGACAATCAAATAGATTTCTCCTTTGTTCAAACGGTTCAAAATGTAACAAATAGTTCCTGGTGTATACATTTGATAATACATGTTAGTTATGTCACTTCACCCCAATAAACAACAACATTAGTGTATATGAAGTCTCATAAAATTATCAACAATGTAAAACCAAACTGCCTTCCACTATTATGCTTTGTTATCTTCATCTGTCGAGAACGAGAGGAAGACGTCTTCAACAACTTCACTTAATGCACAAACCGCTGCCAGAGATAGCCGACTATAGCGTTTAATGTTCAGGACATACTGTACATGTTGTACATGCACAGTGTACATGACAATGTATGCAACCCCTCTTTGCTGGCTGTAAATGCAACATTTTTTGTCCAGTTTCTTCAAGTTACTAAACTACCGAAAAAGATTGAGTTGGATTTTATGCTACTTTGGCAAAATATTTTGGCAACATCATGGGAAAGGATGCTAAAAGTGGGCTATATACATTGTACCGTCAAGGGAAATTAAACCGTTTCTTGGGCAATATGAGTGTAAGCTATACCACTTGGCTTGCCCATTGCCCTCCCTCAAATGAAATATTATATAGTGGTCCTTCCATATATGGGCCAAGTACCAGCTGTGTTGGAATATATTTTGCTTAGTCACATGACAATCCCCCACTGTTAGTCATTGTAGGATGATGTTTGTTTACACAAAAGCAGAACATAATTATGATATGTATTAGCCACGAAACACCTTGAAGATATCTTGTTGGCTAGTGTAGTGATTGGTCATGTGATCTGGTCATGTGATTTAGTCGTGAGAGTGGGGCTGGTACACATAGTCGGGCTGAATGTCCTGCATAGCCTTCAACAACAGTTCACCAGCTTCCGTCTTCTCAAATCTCTTCGCATCATCCAGAGCAGTGAACCCCCATCTGAAAGAAAATAGTTTTTCTGATGATATGTGATCATAAAATGATACATTGAAATGAGGGAATGAACGTTATTTAAGCAGCAATCTTTCACCGAAGCAACAATATCACTGCAAACTATCGATATCAACAATACAAAACAAATGGTCGACAGCATAAGCATGTTAGCAATGTCTGCATATGATATGGCACCCAGCCCAGTGGTAATATACAAAAAAGTAGGGGAACCTCAACTTATAATTGGGATTGGAAGTAGAAGCGTTGACAAACTTTACAAAGATAAGACATGGTATGAATGTGAAAGACCACAATTTCACTTTATCACCACCCCTAAACACAAGGCACAAGCCCCAAACACATGCATGGGGTGGTATTCTTGTTTGTGACAGTTGTCAACAAGATCGATAAATCACTGTAGATCATCTTGCATCACACAGTTATAAGCATTTGTTTCTAGGTGGTATTTTTTTAGTTTGAAAATGAAAATCCAGGGGTTCAAAAATCCCGTCGCCAGATGCCTGGGACAATTCAGTTTCCATCTCAGGTAATCAAATAATGGTATCTTACTTGTCCATGGGCTACTAGATAATTTTAGCTTACTGTTTCAAACTGCAAATAAACTTGGATTTCATTTCATATGTAGCTATTAAATTTCACAATGATAATCAAGGAGAGTTATCTTTCTGTGCTATTTATCACTTCTCAATAACTAGTCCAGTAAACATTAACACCCAGTGACCCAATACATTTGGATTTGTTCTTTCATAATCATATAAATCTGGGCAAGTGACAAATTAGTCAGGACAAGTCACTTTCTTAAAGTCACTTGACCTGTGGCAAGTGGCTTTTAAAAACTTTTTCAACCCCTGATATCACATCATACACCAATCATCTTTCAAGTGTGATTACTGTACAAACAATTACAGTCATAAGAAAGACCAAGAGGTGATCACTCACAAAACATTTACTATTATCATATCAACACTGATTGACTGTGATATCTCTCTCTGTCTTTTCAATCATAAATTATAAATGAAGTTCCCCATCTGTTTTGGAAGAGTATAGAAGAATATCTCAGGAACTTCTGCTAACTTATGATACATAGTCAGACTGTTATAGAGTAATTCTAGAGCTACTTCCGATTATTACCTTTTAAGAATATACTGTGAATGGCTAGCATAAAACAACCTGTATTCTGGATGCTACCAAATCTGTAGGCTGGCTTTGATAGTAACTGCAGATTTAAACATGTCATCAATAGACTGCTATTGAACAATGAACATCTGGCATGCATGGATACATATATACAATCAATCACTGTGCCTGTGACAGTACTACAGAAACAATGTGTAACATCTGTGAACACCCACCTGTCCACTGCAAATGGGCTGACTTTACACTTGTTGAGAAGGAACTTGATGACGTCCAGATGTCCCTCTGCGGCAGCGATGTGGAGAGCTGTACGTCCATCATAGTCAGGTGTGCTCATGTCCATCCCAGCTATAGCACATCTGAAGGCAGAATAGGAACATCAGGCTTGCAGCCACGCTTACAACCTGTCACAGCTGACTTACATGTTATGTTGAGAACAGGCAACACGCAGATGGTGTAAGTTATCTATAGTTAAGGTCTTTCAAATGAAGCAGCTCTGAATGGACAACTACTTTCTCAAGGTTTAACAGGGCTCATTTTGAAGTAATAATTTTCAAAATTAAAAATATTGGCCAGACAGTTAACTTTATTTGTTATTGTACTTATAGGTTTTAGACTTGAGACAAGATCAAGAGAACATATTTTCAAGTTTATAGAAAAGGCCTCAAAAAGTGCATTTCTGTCAACGAGGACAAATATTTGTTGAAAATATTCACACAATGAACACATTTGCTCCACAGTTCTTTGACAAAGTATTGGAGGGTATATAACTGAATGGAAGGATTTACAATGAATTACCTTGTTATTTTTGTAGCGAATGCATGTATAGTGCTATTTATCACTTACCGTGGGAGACTGATACTCAATTTCAGCAAGGTTAGCTTTACAGGTAATAACTTTTCTTTCCTTTCACTATTTCATGCTGTCCCTGCATGAAATGAGTGAGTGTGTTTAGTTTTACACCACACTCAGCAATATTCCAGCAACACTGTGGCGGTCTGTAAATAACTGAATTTGGACCAGGCAATCCAGTGATCGACAGCATGAGCACTAATCTGGAAACCAATGATATCTGCCAACCAAGTTAGTGAGCCTGACTATCCCATCCAGTAGTGGTCAGAATGGGTTGCTGAAGACCTATTCTACCCTGTATCTTCATGGGTTCCCTGCACAAAGGTACAAATATATGGGTGTCTCCGTACCAGACCGTTCAGCATAGACTGTTGACACTATGACTACTGTAAGTATGGCAGATATGATAATCTTAGAGACTGCTTTGTGCAAGTGAGTGAATGAGTGAGTATAGTTCCATGCTGCACTCAGGAGTATTCCAGTTGTAAGGCAGTGGTCTGTAAATACTCAAGTCTGGATCATACTAGGCATTTGGTATATGATGACTTAAGTCAACCAAGTGAGCAAGTCTGACAACCTGATCCTGTTAGTCTCCTCTTACAGTGCATTGTGCAAGTGAACCCTGGACATATGAAACAACAACATACAACACGATGCTTTCACAGGGAAGCATGGCCAGCTACAGACTTAACAGACCTCCTGAGATCAGTCACATCTCCGTTGAAGGCTGAGAACAGCAGTGTGACCACATTGCTGGATTGTGTGTCCACTCTCCTCACCCGAGGGTCACGCTTCTCGTGGGTGTGGTTCAGGTTGTCGTAGTTGTGGAAGTTGAAGCAGCTCACCAAGTTCTAGAACAGCCACACAAACTCCATGTTACATTGGTCAACACACATCCTTGTCTACATCTAAAACCAAAGAAACAGTGTCATAATCAAACCTTCAACAGAGGGATGCTCATATTGCCCAAGCCAACAAGTGAAATCTTTGTAAGTTCCCCAGAAACTGGCATCAGACAATGTATTCCTCCCAACAATTAAACCCAAGTTTTCAGCAAGATGACCTAACACTTCCACCACTAGGCACCCCACTATGTACCGTAGTCAGGTTTTTGGACATCTCTATCTTGGAACAGTTGGTTTCCTCACCTCACAGAACTGGATGCCCCTGGAGGAGTTCCCGTACTTGTCCAGAGGCGGGGACCACATGTAGATGCCCATCACATTGGGCACAACCAGCATCACACCCCCAGACACACCAGATTTGGCTGGCAGACCCACCTGAATACAACACAGTAACATCACATATACTCTTCAAAAGAAGTAGGGGAACCTGAACTTCGAAGTCTGGTAGAAAGAAAACCCACTGAGGAATGTTACAATGACTTTCATCTTGTGTATGCAGCATCATTTCACGTTATCACCACCCGCAAACACAATGCATGGGAAGCATGTGCACAATGTGGTAGCCTCCTACACATGCATGGGGTGTCATTACGAATCTCCTCCTACACGTGCATGGGGTGTCATTACGAATCTCCTCCAACACGTGCATGGGGTCTCATTATGAATCTCCTCCTACACATGCATGGGGTCTCATTATGAATCTCCTCCTACACGTGCATGGGGTGTCATTATGAATCTTGCTGTTTTTCGGGCAGGTCGATAAATCACCGTAGACCACTTTTTCTGATAATTTTCTTGCATCTGTGCATGGTCAAGGTTTTCGGGATCAAATCACACACTACTGACTGAAAATTGTAAACCTGAAATGTTCATGTCATACTCCAGCCACCTAACTGAAATCCATGTAGTGATGCATTCTAAAACATCCATTATTTAGGCGATAAACATCATGTGTTGGCCAATTTCCGGGTGTTATTGACTATCTGAAGCATGGGAATGCATTTGGAACCGATGGCATCAGCTGGAGGTTTCAAATGAAGTATTCCTGTGCTTCAAATACTCAATAACACACGGAAATTGGCCAACACATGATGTTTATCGACATTGTAAACAAAAAAGAAAACCAAAGGGTTTTACTGTCTGCTCTCATTTACATCAACTTTACGTCACAATATGATTTGAAAGATGTCCCCACTGTTGATTACTAAACAAAACAATTGCTTGCGATGTTTCTACGTGTCAATATGCAGTGAATAGTCTTGCAGTTTCCGGGAATCTAATACCATTTGATCATGTTTTTCAACCAATCAGAATACAGAACACAGTAACTTTTTGTTTACAATATTGTATCAACATTGATTCCATCCCATGTATCTCCCAATTTTGACAATCGTACATTGTAAGTAGTTACCTTACTTTTTTTGAAGAGCATATATATCATTGACAGAATCAGCATTCTCCATATTGGAAATATTCTAGCGATCTGACTGGCTAGCAGCCATTTTTCATATTTATTGTACTTCTAAATGTTATACAGTTTCAATGTGATAATTCTTTCTTACCTTGTGACGACTGACCCTGTTTAAAATTTTGACATACCATACTGAGCTTCTGAGACGATTCTAAAACATCTTAATTTCATTCACAAATATTTCAGTGAAAATATCATAAGTTGTTCACTGGTCACAAGGGGACAATGGATTGATATACCCTCAAAGTTTGTTTATGTTCCCTGAGCAAGAAGGGCAAGGGGAACATAAATAAACGTTAAGTTTACATCAACCCATGGGCCCTAAGGGACCAGTGAACAACATGTTTATCTTACCCAACACTTCATTGTTAATTCTGAACTGTTTTAAGCATGGGTATCGGTTTGTAGGCTTCAGTGAACCTGTGTCAATAAAACAACTCGAATCTTGTATCTTGATGTTTTTCCCTCACGTATTGTCTCAGTAAAGTCGCCCAGTTTTATTTCTCTTCTTAGTTTTCACACATACTAAATTTGAACTTTTTGTTGAAATTTACTTATTGGAATGCGAGGCCAATATTTTTGTAGCCACTGCTAGATTTTGCAGACAACACAACAAAAAACAGATTTAGAGTTACCTCCCTTCCATTGACTTGAATGGCAAAACATTGATAATTTCGGTACATCATATGAGTCAATGTTATTCGAGATAAAGAAGTACAACCATGAAGTACCATATGAGTTGCCACTGGCGACACGGTGCATTGTAATGTACCTTGCTTGTAAGCAGGGTACATTGAAAATAATAGGTGAAAACTTAAGAAAGTGACATCTATCAGTGCCATCAGAAAGTGACATCTATGTGGGAGGCAAGACATGAGTAGATAACATTTGACCCCAAAATAACCAATATTCACATATGCCATGACCATAACGTACAGTACTGCACATCCGCAACTGACACATGTATTCCATAGTACTAAGTACGTTTGCATACCTTGAAGGCAAACTGTCCGGAGTAGTCATACATCCCACAGGACAACATGAGGGACAGTGTGTCTCTGATGGCAGCAGGCTGGAGAACCTTGTCTCCTGTTGTCGGGCAGATGCCACCATTGGCAAGCGTTGCCGCAATAACAGCTCCAGACTCACATGTGATCTCAGCAGAACAACACTGCAATGTACAACATTTGGAATATAATCTTTTTCAGTTATGTTACTAGTATTTTTATGAGAAACTATGGTTATGTACATTTTGAAATGTGTTGCTGTTCAGTCAGTTGAGAGTTGCCCTAACACATCTCCATGAAGCCTCACCTTTCTGAGTATCTTATGATTGCAGAAAAGAACTGACTTGTAATACTGAATGATTTATGAACATTATGCTTTCATCTAAATACCACTGTACTACAACATGTCATATAAATGCATCAGATTTCCAGACCTATCAGTTTCTCAGAGAAAGATTCCTTAAGAATAATCAAGAATTATTTGTGTTCCTTTCTCTGTTTTCAAAAGACAATAAGGACTCTTGACATCATGAAAAGTCTCCAACCAGATTATCAGGGTCATTGCTCAAGCTTGTTGGAGGAGGACTGGCAATAAACCAGTTGGCTGTATGTACTGAGAATGACCACTCAGTTAGATCTGAAGTACTGGTTAGCTAAAGATTACAAAATAACAAATGAAACATAAGAGGCTGTATACAACCTGGCAAATAAGAATCTTACTTGGAAGTAGAAGTCAAGCAGCTCGATCAGGTTTGTGCCCTTTGGGAAACACTGTAAGTAGATAAGGAGATATAGAAATTTATATAACGGTCACATGAGACAGATGGCAGTGTTGAGTAGCTGATACCTTGCTGAACTTCAACTTTAAGTAGTGTCGAAGCTATTGAAGGTAACCTGTGATTGCTCACTACAACTGGAGCCTTTGTCAGACTGAGTGAGTAGGTTGAGTTTACTATGTTGAACATTACGCCAGATATTAAGCAGAGACGCTGGATACACTAACGAATCTACAACTAAACACTTTCTGTTCTGAAAAGAATTCCATACAAGAATAGGCCAAAATCTCCATAAAATCAGAACTTTCCCTCTGATTAGATTTTTCTATGAGAATATCAGGAATTTCTGGGAACTGACCCAAAGGAGGCCATATCAGCAGAACATCCTAATCCAGCCATGAGTTCTAAAACCATGAAACAAAGGGTTCAAACCTGCTGACTTCTGATTCATATTCAGTGAAATAAGAACGGTTGTCCTCCATACCTTGTTCTCTCTCATGTAGTAACCCAGGGCAAAGTTTCGGTCAGCCGTTTCCCGCTCAGACAGGAAGCTGAAAACAAATGACATTGTGATTATGGTTACAAGGAAATGTGTTGTTACATTATAAACATATATTAAACACAACAACATAGAACCAGTTTGCAGTGCATCATGGGAAAGTGAGATATAAAAAACTAAAACAGTGTTTGACATGCAAGGATTGCAAACTGGCTCATGCCCATTATATTCCTCAATGACAAGACACAAAACATGCTTCAAAACCTGCACTGCTCCATCAGTAACACATGGAGGGCAGACGGAAAATATACTTGTAATTCTGTAAAGCTTGTTTGTGGGTAGCTAATTGAGTATATAAGTAAATATGCATTCATTTCATTATTTCATTGAACCACAGACTACATATATTATATGGTTTTCACTCAAATTTCAAATTGGGTTTGATAATTGGAAACAGCTGAATTTTTTACTCAACTGCAATGAAAATCTGCTACATTGGAGTTTAATATTGATTTCAGTGTATTCTGGCAAATGCATTTTCCTGAGTATTGTCAAATTTGAGTAAAAACTCAGACTTATGTTTGTTTTGGAAATCGGGACCAGAGCAAACACAGCAAGCAGTTGTGTCATGGAACCAGTCTATGTGAGCAGTGCTGGTTCACACAGAGTTATCCTCCCCTGGTTGTCACATTCAGAGGAAGGTTTACTGTTGTGAGTTCTGGCCACAACCAGCTGGAGAGAACAGTTCATTTTACAAGAGACTGTGATAGTCTTTTATCATGATCATATGGTATCATAGACTGAACCAGTCCTGCATCACTGGCACCAGATCACAGAATTAGCGTAAGAGTGTCTGCAATACCCAAACCAAAGAAGAGGGAATATATAAAGCATTGCCCTTGAACAGAAGAAGACCCACAAATGTTAAATACATATTGTCTTTATTATAACTTGGAGTAAGAGAAAGGTTGGTTTAATGTCTGCATGTTTGAAAGGTGTTGTGTTATCTGTTTATGCTCTATAGTTAGTCATTTATGGGAAGAAAGTCAGATGTGATGAGGTCTAGACACATGGAATAGTGCCAACAAACGACGACAAATTAAGATGATGGATTTAAACCCATATGACATAAACTTTGGCACAGAAAGGAACATAGCTGTGTGCAGCAAATTGTGGTGTCACAAGACAAGTGAATCCCACATTCCCCAACATTACAAGAAGTACTGCACCATCCATGTGGCTAGAAACAAAGACATACCCTTGTTATCTGATTTAGTATGACCTACAACACCTGCAAGCTTCAACAAGGTTAATCATTAAAACATGTTACATAGGAAAAGGGCATCCCAGATAGCATTCATAGCTGGTCCAAAATTGGGCCTACGTTGGACCAGCATCTGCCAACTTTGGGCCAGTTATGAATGCTATGTGGGATGTCAATATGTTCTAAAAAACAGGACTCAAAATCTGATCTGTTCTTAGGAACTGAACAATATATATATATATGTATCATGACAAAAAAAACACTTTTTCAAGTGTATGTGAAATTTTTGAACATTCGCAGACCATTTTTTAAAAAACGATATCTTGGTCTTGTAAGACTTTCCAGAAAAAGGAGCAACACTTATCACTTAACAGAAACTCATGACACACTGAGCATATTTTGAGCCCTGTATTGTTGAGTAATGTGAACTACATGTATTTGTATTGCAAAATATCACTAAATGTCCCTTTCGTTAACTAAAAAGAAAACATTGTTTCAACAAATTGCTACAAAAAATCACAGCTTGAATCCTGAAATCATAGACCAATTTGAAAGCAAGCAAAGCTACATGATTAAGCAAACGAAAGGCAACATTTGCTACAGTAATTAAATTATTCTTGGCAAAAATAATATTTACCGCCTGTCACTGTCACAAATATGATCGTTGGGGTCAAAATATGCTTCATAACTGAAATGGTAATGTTCAAAGCAATACACACCATTTGTTACACTTGCCATAAAGTGTGTGAAGTGCACATAAAACATCAGTCGTGCAAGTGTGCAAAGCGCTGCAAAAGCTGATTACCCTGAACATCCTAAAACTATGAACCATTGAACATTAAGTATGTCTAACTCTTCTGAACTGCTGTGGAGACTTTTTTTTAGACTAGCCTAACAGGGGAGTAATGTTCCAGTATCTCCTAATGTTCAAGCCTGTTGTGACAATTCATTATTGCAGAGTTGCAGATATTACATGTATCTATCTGTTTATTGAGTTGAATCCTGTTTGATATTCCATTGGTTGGTCAGTAGTGGGGTCAGCTTATCTTCAGTAGTGGGATCAGCTTATCTTAGTTTTTGGTAGTTGGGAGTAATTGTAAAAGTAGAATTACAGTTAATCTATATCTGTACTAGACTGGAATGTGAGTCTGCAAAGAAACACTACTGATGAATGTATGTTAGAATGGAGGTAAATTTGTGGTAACTGACTTGCAGCAAAACTAAAAACTCTAGATTCTAATAGAAACAGCTCTATTTACTAGTTTAACAAACATAAATCTCTACTGTCTACAACCTGACTGATCACTAGTTTGAGGTAAGGCAAGAGAAGTGTTGTCTGTCTGAAGTGATGAAGTCTCACCCTGGACAATGACACATATGGTGCATGTAGTCCTACAGGAGCATTCAAACCAGTGACTGATGATGTGAGGATCCCCATCCTTGGGGTACAATGTCACATCAAGACAGCCAGACAGAAGCAAATCTGTGTGGACACTGATGTAAGTATCACTCTGGCCGAACAAGTAGTCCTTTATAACAAGGTGCCATACTTCTGACAATGTTTGTCCATACCAAGCATACTTACACTGAGTTGTTGAAGCTCATGTACTCATTGCCAGCCATCCTCTTGTACATCTTGTTAGTCTGAAGTCAAAGAACAGACTCTTGAACAGATGAATGGAGATCAGTTCTATATCATACGGTAGATTTCTTATCCAACATATGAACCCATGATCAGAAGAGCTGCTGTGGAAGAGATGCTCCCAATGTTTACACAAACCCTGACACATGATATAGACTCCATGCTAAATAAGGAGAATATAAAAATGAGGTCCACATTGCAACCACCTCTTCCCTACTACGTAACAAAAACACAGCATCCTTATGGAACAGAAGGAAAATCTTTTCTCACAAACAGATACACTTGACCTCAAGATGGAAATTTCTTGCCCAAGTTTGTTCATCAAATGGTATGCAAAGACTCATTCATGATTATCTGTCATGCTCATAAATAGATGATCACTCACAAAGTCAAATCTGTCAGCGAGGTTCAGATCTTTCTTCAGTAGTGAGCATGTGACAATGGCGCCAGCGTTGATCATTGGGTTGTGTGGCTTGTCTGTAGAGAAAAGGTGATATACCCTGTACACCAATATGGCAATGACCTGCAGTCATTAGGTTTTACCAAATACAGATGTCATACGATATCACAGTTGCTAAAACCATAGCACTGGGTGAAAACGAGACTGGATTAATTGAAGCACCTAATGACAGGATGCGAAAGAAATTACTTTCATTAGCAAAACATAAGATGTCACTGAGCATGACATAAAAGTGTCACGACTGCTGACATAAGCTTTCAGTTACTGAGTTCTGTTTTATGCCACATCTAGCAGTATTCCATATCATCTGAAATGGGCTTCACACATTGTACCTATGTGGGCAATCAAACGTGCGCTTTCATTGCGACAAGCAAACACTTCAATCACTAGGTAAATTTTGAGAAAAGAAAAACACACATGTACACATGCCAAAGCAAATTTCTTCAACCTAAACAAATAGATAAAAGAACACTGGATGCCCAACTGATGCCATTATCTGGAAGCATCCCTGATGGTTCTTGTGTGATTTTAAAATAGTGGGGAAAAAATGCAAAATGGTTACCAAACATATGTTCATGGTGTTGACACAACAATGATAATGGGATTCCAAAGCTCTGATCAGTCAATCACAACACATGTAAGATATGCAAATCTGTAAGGTTCTTTTTGGAGTAAACCACTTTCACACAATTTCACAAATTGATCGACCACATGGTAAATTGAAGTATGTAGCAACAGTCATTTCCCTGCAAAAGACTTATAAAACCCATCCTGAGACCAGGTGATCAGTGTGCTAGGTGGAATATCATACAATCATTAAATATTGAAGATATAAAGGACATGATATCTTGCAAGCAGGACCACTGGTAAAGTTAAACAGATTCAATGTAGACAAAACAGTCCCCACCAAAAAGTAGATAGAATATTACAACAATGCAGTATGGCAAAAATCAAAATAACAAAACTGGATATCCTGGAAGCAGAAGCATTGTTTATGCTACACAGGTACATAGTATACACTAACAATCATACCAAAAAGGGCTAATCGTGAAGTGGGACTAATCAACAAGCAGCAGGATGTTACAAAGGAGCAGGAACACATGTGGGTCCTTAAAAACAGGGTTAAGCAAAGAGGGGTGCCTGGTCAAGGAGCTGTTTAGTTACAATGTTACATTCCATATATATTTTTCAGGACAAAGTAAGTTTAGTGGGGTATAAACAGTACTTACCTGATACACTCAGTACACAGGATTCAGCTACAGAGAAAACTGTTATGCATAGATTGTTCTTGTCAGGGTTAAGCAATAATGGTTGAGGAGTTGTTTATCAATAGGTTAGAATGTTTACATTTCTGCAGGAACCAAAAGAGCCCTGTAGTGTCGGAACAGGTACTTGCACATGGAGGGAGACTACAGGGACCTACTCACTGTTGGGATTAAGATAAAGCATGTTGAAAAGGAGTCCGCTGGGTTCCTGGCCCACATACTGATAGCTGACCTCGGACCCAAGGTCACTCAGAACTAAGGCATAGGTAGACAGAATGAGCCTGTGGTGTTGCCAACTGAATACCTAGCAAAGCAAAAACGTCATGTGAGGAGAAAAGAAGGCTTGCGACTCACTGTTTGCGTTGAGACACAACATATTGAAAGGCTGTCCACTCGGCTCCTGTCCAACATATTGGTGAACAACCTCGGAACTCAGGTCACTCAGAACTAGAGCATATGTCATGGCTTTGCTTACTGACTGTAGGCAGGATGGTACCTCAGTGTCTCCAATGGAATACCTAATGATGTAAACAGTCAAGATATCAATCATCACACTTCACTGTCAAACACCCATCCAGACAAAAACATGTTTCTAGTAGGTGGTAGTTTCATTATTCCATATATTCATGAAGAAACTGTATGCTCCAGTAAATGAATGGTATAATTACAGAAAAAAGTGGGCTATTTCATAAATGTTATGAACTAATCTAGTGGGAACATTATATCTGTCCAATGGATTCTACAATATAAATGATCTGTCCTTTCCTTAATCACAATACAATGTTGCTAAATAGACATAAATAGACAATGTGATAATCACAATAGCTACTTGCATTAATTCAGCTGGTAATATTTTTATCGAACATGTTATGATTCAAGAATACAGTGATATCCTCCTTGTTTGATTTGTTATTCAACACCACACAATCCAGTGACTGACATCAAGAGCATCAGATAATGCAACTGGTTTCATGAGGACATGTATTAACCATGTTACCAAGCCTGGCGATCCAGTTCTGTTAGTCACCACCTATGACAAACATATACTGAGGGAAACCAGCTTTGAATAGCACAGTAGTGATGAAAACTGGAAAATATTAAAGGAACATCTGAATTTTCCTGTGATCCTTTATTTCTTTCTTTCAGTATATTTCTGAAAAGTAAATGTAACACAGGTCCTCAAACGCTGATATGGCGGTTAGACTATATACCTCTGGCCATCAACTGTACAGATGGACACGCCCCACAGGTTGGGGTTAAACCTTGCCAGCTGGGGGATGTAGGATGCCGGCTGAAAGAGAAAGAGTGGAGGACACTGAAATATAGTTCAGATGGTGCCACACAAGGTTAAGGTTGAACCTAGCTGTCAGATGGACGTAAGATCCTACAAGAAAGACAGAGTAAAACAATGATATTCAATTTGGACAGTGCTTCACATTGTTTAAGGTTACACTTATTTATTGGGGGAAGTAGGATGGTGTCTCGAAAAGAGAAAGACATTGAAATATGGTTCCATTGATGCTCCACACATTATGTCTGTCTGTCAAAATAATTGTAGAGTGCAAGGATCTACTCAAAAGTGTTATACTGAGCTATATATGTAATGGGTGTATTGGATGCCAGTTGTCAGTTCAGAAACTGGTTGATATGAATCTTATGTGATGACTTGTACCGGTTGCCACCTGAACAATAGCTAAGCTAACTACAATTGCATCATTATGAGAATAGTGATGCACTTGTGGGAAAAGCTATAAACCTTGACGGATCCAGGTCAGAAATAATGATACAAGAATGTATGGGAGCTCATCACAAAAAAGTGTACAGATACTGACTGCTCCGGCTGTGTTGGACTTGCCCTTCTCATACAGCTTGTCAATGTCACGACAAAAGGTAGGAAAGTCGGGGATCACAAACTCCTCTCGGAATGCCTTTGCGATGAGAACAATGTTGTCCGCTATACACCTGCAAACATGATTGCCAAACATGAGTACAGTAAACAGACGTGACCAGATATCTCAACTAACATCACATGAATCACACTTTTAGTTTAGTTTTACAATATCATGGTGGGGGGCACCAAAAATGGGCTTCACACATTGTACCATGAGGGAAATCAAAACTGGGACTCCGGCCAGTCTAAGTAAACTTATCCTCAGTACTTTTCGTTACACTCCACTACTGAGTCTAACAAAACCTTATGCGAGGTTGCGTCAGGTAACCTTTGAGATTGACCAATCAGAACACAGCTTACCAAATCGCGAAAGTGCACATTCGCACATACCTTTTGAACTTTTTAGCTCCAAAAGGTTCGTACCCGAATGATTCCAAATGCTATTTAGTCGTACGATCACTTTCGGGTGATGCACACGGCGCACGTACAGCCATGACAAAGGTGAGTAAACAGTCGCTGAAAATAGTGGTTTTGGCAATATTCAAGGATGTTATCTTGGGGAAATATTACCTAATGATAACCATGTCAACACAAACCCCAAAGCGTATATACTGAAGGTCAAATAACTGTGTTATATGCGGATTTTTGTTTGTGGAGAGATCTGTGTCGGTGACCTGAACATTTTGAAAGTCCCTCCGATCCCTAAATAGTAGCCGTTGTCTGATTGGATAAATCTATTTAACCGCCTCGCATTTGATTGGACCGTCATTGGTTGCTCAAAGGTTAGCTGACACGACCTTCTACTAGGTTTTTGTTGAACTCAGTGGTGGAGTCTAACGAAATACACTGAGACAAAGTTTACTTAGACTGGGACTCCAACATGAGGGGTGAAAGTTTAAACCACTAGGCTACTCCACTACCCCAATAACTGACCAAGGAAAGGAAACAGTTACACTTCACTGATTATTTCATTTTATCTGAGATCTTGTCTAATTGTTTTCATTCTTAAGTAACAACCACCTAGTGTTATGGAAGCTGTGCTCTAGACTGCCAGGTGTCTTGCTCGTGAGGCTTACTTTTTAAATGTCTCCCTGTCCAGGAAGTCATATGCATGTCCTTCTCTCTTGATGTTCTCACTCTGTATGCTGGCGATTTTGGCAATAGATTCCTTCAGACGATGGTCCGTCTCCCGGAGTCCTGTCTTCTCCAGCTCCTGTGTTGGAGAAGTGATGAGAATGTAAATGACAGGTCTGTCACAAAGATACTTCTGTCTATCAATAAAAGATGGACAAGTCTTTTACAGATAGAGTTCACTAACATAGAGACGTCAGCATCACAGACATCATTGTGACAGCGTGAAATATGAGGGAGAAATGTTTCTACAGAACAAGGTTATCCTGGCAGTTCATATCACCAACCAACAGATAATAAAAATAGCTTTAGCATGCTACTTATTCAAGAATGGATCAGAAACGACTTTCACACCAAAAGCTTTGGCTCAATCCAATCACATTCACACTCTTGTTACCATAGTTATTTGACCATATCGAAGGACTGGATTGTGGCCAAGCTAGAGAAGCAGCTGTAAAATATAAGTTTCCGAGAAAGAACTGTCATGAAACAGTACATCAGCATCTTTGACAGTTGGGAAACAAAGAGTTTGATCAAAATGTTATCAACTACTACAGAAGAAGTGAAATTAATATTACATATGTATCTTGCAATAGAAAGACATGTCACAATGAATACTAATTTCCATCCTTTTATTTGGTAACTATGGGACTGACTTACTCTCTGTAATGCCATGCAATACACAGAGAATCCATTAAGCACAGTAATGACAGATTCTGTTCAGAGAGCAGAAACCTTACTATACCAATAACCTGTATTAAATAACTACAACACATATCATCCAGCCAGTAGGAGCTTCGTAAAGTCTAATGTTACTGTCCATCCTAACTGACGGTGGTCATGTCTTCAAAACACAGATTCACAAAGTAAGTAGAATGTACACTACAGGGAACACAAGCCATAATATGATTCATAACTGTATCATGTACGTAAATATTAGGGATAGACAATATTGTTCCTATTTACAATTTTATGGTCATAAAAAAAGGCTGAAATATTTGCTGTAAAATGAATTGTATATGTCACAGACTTACACTTAGTGCCAGAAATTAAAGTATCATCTGTCAAGATATATATCTACAAAATATAAAAAAAACCAGAATCCTAATGGAGCCCACCTAATTTTCTGAACTGTTGCAATCTTGACTTGCTATATCATTCTACTTTTGATTTTTAGTTGAATTATATTTTAATTTATTCTCTTAAGGTTTTAACCTACTCTCTTAAGGCAAAGTTAAAAGTATTCTGTAATAGTTACATCTTCCATGCTAGACAATGGGAAGATGGCCTAGACTCCATGAAGAGAGCATCAGTCACAGACTGGCAAAACTCAGTGAACCATTAACTCCTCAAAAGCAAGCCTTTCATTACAGAGGACTCTTTGCCTGATTGTGTCTCACTATCTATATATCTCAGTCTACTCAACAAAATTTACCCTTGTCACCTACCATGGATAATTTATTGTAATGATGAGAAGACCATGAAAGTTAAAATGTTGTCACAAAAGCTTGATAATAAATGTTTCTGAAAATCTTGCTCTCCATTCATTTGAACACTCACGTTCATGTCACTCCATAAACAACCAGTAAGTAGGAAAACATCATCACGAACAGAGTAGTCACCTATTTCACCACAGTTGATTTTACTCAGAAAAATCCTCCTTTGCTAGTGTTTTGAAATAGTACTGATTCCCTGGCAACACATTATGATATCATCAATTACCTAAAGAGAACCTTTACTTTCAGATAATGTACAGGCAGTATCTGTGGCAATGATGGTCACTCAAGCTGATCGCGACAGACTGAGTGGCCATTCCACATCACATCACCTACATCACATACACATGTATCATGAGTGTAGGATCTGGTGACACAATATTTTGAAATGTTTCATAAAGGTTTATATCATACCAAGGTTATTTAAATCATCTGGCTTTAAAACTACTGATGCCTCCAAAGAGTAAATAATCTATTAGAAACATTCACTTGACAGGCTAGCTGATGCCAAAGAAAACAAATGTGATGGTTCCAATTACACCTTTTTAAAATGTTGGGTAGGTATGTTGTAAAGTACAAAATATAACACATTTTAAAATGTCTAATTCTTCATTCAATCAAGTGGCCATCGTGTCGACCTCTTTATCAGAACGGCCAATGTCTGTCGGTGCCAGGAAAACTCAATGGTATCTGAAAGCTTATTTTGTTCATACCGATTGAAAACAATTAGGTTGGTTGGGTAATCGGTAACACAACTATCTTAGTAGACCTTGTTGTTTGTACTTTCCATACACCTACTTACAGCTCACAATGGTAGTGTTGATCCGGATCCACAAGGTCACAGCATCAACAGAACATGTTCAGTATCAGCACAAAGACATCCAAAAATAAACCTGCAGTATTTGTTTATGAAGAAGGCTTCATGAATCACGTAAATAACAGGTACACATCAATCACCTGCTCACTTGTTACACGTAAGATAAAAGATGAAGCTGATATCTGATAGGTGAAATATTTAAGCAAGATTGCTTGATAAAAACACTAGCAATTCAGAAGGCTGTGAGTGAGTGAGTGAGTGAGTGAGTGAGTGAGTGAGTGAGTGAGTGAGTGTATTCTGTCACTTACATGAGCTCTTCATATGCATAAGTGATATTTTATACCGTCATAGCTGATTATGTTCTTTATGAGCTATGTACAGAAATGTTACAGTGTGCTTCTTGATACATTTTCAAAACATCACTCAGTATCTATAAATGTACCTTATCAATCCACATGTTTGCTTAAATGAGTTCCACCATAAATAGCTTACTGACATTGCCACTTTCAGGAATTCCGGAATTTTTTAAATATAGAATTCCATCTTGAGCCCAAAGGACAATTATACTAATTTTACCATTTTTGTCTGCCAGGAAATCAAGGTGAAACAGAATTATGGTCACTTATTACAAATTTAAATTAATTTCGAAAATTCCATCACATTCAACTAACAATTTTGGAAATATTGTTGACTGAAAGACAGTGACTTTTACCTCATCAATGTAATTAATTATTACAAGAGAACACTTTCAACAAAACAATCTATTTCATCTGTAATGTTACATGTTTACAAACTTTACTCTTGATGTTGTGGTGACATATAGACATGGAAACTGTTCGTATGACGAAACATGCAAATCTCACTCATCTGGAATGCTATTACATGCAACATTAATTAATATGTAGTTATTATGAAAGTTGTTGCATATTCATATTAACCACACAGTTACTGCCTTTCCACACAAAAATAATCATTGTTTGACAGCAAGTCCTCTTGGTTTCATATGCATAATCTTCGCCATATCTGTAAATAGCTCTCCCTAATAATTATAGAGAATCCAAGGTATAACAAAATACCACAAATTTCACCACACCTACTTGTATCCGAATTCCAGTACTGATATACTGATTATATCATGCTAATGGCAAACTTGGATGTGTGATTTCCTGGTAAAATCAAGTTATTTGGAGGTCCCAAGTATTCATTTGAATGTAACATAGAAAGTGAATGAACAGTAAACTTTATAAAGATAATATAAAGATAATGCTGAGCATATGCATGGGTTAATGCCCATCCTTTCACCAGCACTGAAACTGACATACATCTTGTGTTGCATTGTTTTGAGGACACCAGAAATGGGCTTCACACATTGTACCCTTGTGGAGAAAACAACCCGAGTCTTTGGCGTCCTGAGTGAACACTTTAACCACTAGGCTACCCCACCACACTGGTAGTCTCAAACCTGGATAACTCTTACCCCACCACACTGGTAGCCTCAAACCCTGGATAACTCTTACCCCACCACACTGGTAGCCTCAAACCCTGGATAACTCTTACCCCACCACACTGGTAGTCTCAAACCCTGGATAACTCTTACCCCACCACACTGGTAGCCTCAAACCCTGGATAACTCTTACCCTATTCCTTGCCCTCACTAGTTTGCAACAACAGGGTTTGACTGTAAACTTTCAATAAATCGGCCATTTGTATAAGATCTATTTGTCAATAGGCAAATACAGAATATATGTTGTCTTCATCTGATATTTATTATCCAAATGACTTCTGACAGAAATACAAGCATGACTGCCAAAAGGTTTGAAAGCCTTAATTCTATCCATAAATAATGAAACATGAACCATGTGTGAGTATCTCCCTCAGGCAAATACAAGGTTTTCTTTAACCCAAGAAGGAAAATATCTGAAATCTTAGACTAGTCAGTGTATCCTTTTTCCATGCCACTGTCATAGACAGACCATGGCTCATTTCAACACTCTTGATATATCTCAGATGTGATGTCACTATTTTTTCACCAGCATCCAGTTTCTCCTGCTTTTGAGTCTGACACCAACAACTAAGTACCTGTAATGTCACTGCACTCAAGCACATTCTCATTGAAGATACGTAAATGAAAATATTTAACTGAATCTGAACACTTCAAGAATTTTTGTCAGTAAAAAGCATATCCTTAAAAACCGAAAACAGATGACACTGTGCCCAAATGCTACAAGACAAGTCAACTTAGTGATGTCATGGATAAGTCAAGGCATTAATTTGGATATAGCTTTTACTTTATATCACAAAAGAACACAGTAAATACACTCAGATTCTATTTTCAGCACCACGTAATTTGAACAGCCCCCAAACAAAAATGGAGCTAAATAATTCGAGGGCCTTTACCATCACATTAGAATAGGTATATAATATGTGGAGTATAAAGGATGGTCTGTCTGCAGAGCCAGAGGTTAAATAATGATAAATTATGAAGTATTTTGCCATGACCGAGATAGCATATAGAGACAACCGAGGTACCTAGTTATCAGAGTTCGATTCAGCAGTGCTTGACTGTAACATGTGCAGTGAGGTGTAACGAACTAATAGTGCCCTACGACATATCTCATATCTTAATATGAAGCCATATCTCAGACTGTTGTAAAAATCTTTACTACTGATAAATAAGGGTTTATACACACACACTGATGCCATTGTAAACTTGCTTCACAAATGATACCTCCTTCAAGTCACAGGGACGCTTGAATGCTCAGAGCCATTTGTGACATGACACTTTCCTGGTCAATGAAACGCTGTCACTTTGGGTCTCCATCAGTATAAAGTCTGGGGGTCCTTGAGGTCTCTAATTTGATTTATGTACGATGAAGATCAGCATAAATTCACCTTGAATTATCCTTGTAAATGGACACTACGCTCATCTTTTATGGTGACACATCAAACATTCACGTCTTCCAGCAGAGGCCATTGGGGCATCAATGATATGCCACAACTTGACAGTTATTCATCACAGAAGAAAGTATCCATCGCACTTTGAGTTTGAACTAGACACATCTATCATATTTAAAATAAGACTTCACAAAAGCTCAAAAAGGTTTTCCTCATTCCATAATTATTTCCATTACAATTACTACTCATTTGGAAGTTGTATTTCATTACACTCCACCACTGAGTCTAACAAAACCTAGTTGAAGGTCGCACCAGGTAACCTTTAAGCGACCAATGACCGTCCAATCAAACGTGAGACGGTTAAATAGATTTAACCAATCAGACAACGGCTACTATTTAGGGATCGGAGGGACTTTCAAAATATTCAGGTCACTGACACAGATCTCTCCACAAACAAAAGTCAGCATATAACACAGTTATTTGACCTTCAGTATATACGCTTTGGGGTTTGTGTTGACATTGTTACCATTAACTAATATTTCTGCAAGATGACATCCTTGAATTTTGCCAACAACACTATTTTCAGAGACTGTTTACTTACAGTGTGTCATGTTGTAATGTGCACCGTGTGCATCACCCGGAAGCAAGCTTACGCTAACTAGCATTCGGAATCTTTCGGGTACGAACCCTAACAAGATAAAAAATTCAAAAGGTATGTGCAAATGTCCACTTTCGCGATTTGGTAAGCTGTGTTCTGATTGGTCAATCTCAAAAGTTACCTTAGGCAACCTCCAATAAGGTTTTGTTAGACTCAGTAGTGGAGTGTAATGAAAAGTACTGAGGATAAGTTTACTTAGTCTGTAGAATTGAGTACATTATATATCATTTGTGGGGGCATCATTAGGGCATTTGGGATACTTCTTACGGCAGGCAGAGAAAGCATCACAGACTAATAACAAGTGACGTTACCAGAAGAACAATAAGAACATGATAAATCTTTGAGTGTATTATTATCTTTTCTAAAACGTTGGATTTTTAAGGCGTGCAGAGAGATTCTAAATTTACAAAAAATTCTTAAAAGACACTTATCTTTAAGAACACTGATATATTTTTCAGGTCTGAACATTGATTTACACTGGGAATAATGACTAAGAAAACTGGATGAATTCACGGATGTGTACCAATTCTGAATATATACATTTTCTATTTGTGTTTTAAATGTTGAAATCTTGCTTAACCAAACATAAGAAAACCTGCTTGAAAATGTGTGTTGTACGGGAGTGACATATATTCATTGGGGACATTCTTTTTAGTTTTTTATTTTATTTTTATATAGTTATATAGCACCAATACCCACATCATGTTGAGAATCGGTACTTGAACAATTCTGTTATTATTTACATGTCTTAATGTCAATATACCTTGTAATGTACTTAATTGTATGAATTGCTATACACAAGTTGTAAATCATTCTATTGTATGAGACTCGTATTGTCATATTGTCATACCACCATTACTCATGGTCTGATATACCTTGCAATTTACTGACATATTGATGCAAATTGTCCTGCCTGGTTAACTAATCAAATAGAAAGGAATCACTTGATATATATTTGCATGCAGGCCACAGAGGTGTCAGCAGATTTCACATAGGGTCTCTAACATGCTGGAGTAAATGTCTGGTCATAGTCTGTCTCACAGACCCTGAACCGCATTATTTGCCTAGCTCTCCCTGCAATGCTTAAACCCTAAATGAAACAAGTCTAGATTCCCCCTGGTTCTCCTACCTCAGTGTCACCTTTTCCATTTAAATGAGTTTATTTGTTACCATCAAGATCATATATATTCAGAGACTCAGCATCAGTCTGTCTGGTCAGTGATGGCTTCAAAATCAGAATACAAATTTCATCTTTATCATAATTTTTCAATGTCATCTAGTTGTTTGGTAAACAAACTGGTACAACTGAAGCATGTGGGAGTTGGGTTTTACATCACTTTTAGTAATATTCCTGCAATATTTCGACATGGAGACAGATGCCAAATGGGCCTCACAGGTTGTACCGATCTGGGGTACAACTGATGAGAAGAAAGGGGTTTAATATGAGGACCATATATTGTGTGTTTTGTCCTCTTGGAAGTATGTAGTCTGTGATAATCCCTAAGAAGGTGTTTACTCAGATATTGTATCACATCTACTTGTTTCAAGGTCGTAGCTAAAGAGGACGTGAAATCTCCTAACTAGTTTTTGCCCCACTAAAGCCATAAACTGCAAACTTCTGAATGTAGTTCAAGGTTTCAGAAGAGAAGTCCAATATAAAAGTCTCATTTGTTAGCATATGTCTACAGAAACATAACCTCGAGTCTGATATTTTATACTGGAAACCTGATCCGATCATTTTCGATTTGATTGTTCATACAAGTGAAAACATCAGATTTCATTTAACTCTTTTTAACATAAAATCCATTGTCAAATTGGCAATGACTCCTAGTACCACTCCTCACTGGATGATTTGCATGGCATCAGCCAAACTTGTTTTGCCTTATTTCAGCGCTCGAAACTGCACAAGCTGGAGGCAAGATTATGTTCTTGCTATGTGGAAGTAGCTTAAATAGATATTCAAACATGGAATCAAAATAGTGATAATGGTTATTGAAAATAAGGTGTTAGACTCAATTTTCAATGAATTGAACCTAATCATTGCAGCGCTAGTTACTGTCACGTATGTTACTTGTAAGTTGTGTGTTTCAGTACAATGATCATATTCATAAATAAAGCATTAACAAATGAACTGATTTCTAATCTGACCTGTGACAACGAGATATGAAAACATACTGACCGTCTTGAACCTTGTGATGGACAGCTTGTCTGGTGTCTCACACAGGTAGTCAAACAGGGAGTCTTCCATGTGTACATGGTCAATCTTGGCTTCACTGGAATAAACATGAAAACTGACAAAGTCCAATGCTGAAAAACAGTTATAATCAGAATCATCACTCACTATTGATCAATAACAAACACACAAAAATGAAACTTTTACTTTTTTTTGTACATAATGTAGCTGATGTGATACACTGCACTGGTACGTTGTGCTCAGGTATTAACACAAGGACATCACTATCATAATGAGGCATGCTGATAACAGGAGCTGGGATTCCAGGTGATAACAAGTGTCTGTTTTCACCTGCGAACAAAATGAAATATGTGCAATATATTTTGAAGTCAAATACATTTACTGCACACAAAAGTATAAGTTTATAAGAGATAGCATCTGTTGTTTGACAAAACTTAATTCCGCAGGCAATACTTGCAAACTTGTATAACTCAATACATTTTTTTTCATACAAGACAAATACTGCTTCCTCTGTAATGGATCATTGTTTATTGATTTGGCAGTTCTTAAAATAATATAAAGAAGTGAAAAGTACTCAAAAGAATATTATTTTGTCCTAGCATATAATGCAAAATGACATATTTCCATAAATACATATGTGAAGATAACAGATTCCTGAGTGAGGCTTGTGGTCAAGAGGGATCATTATTACACAATATGAAGTGTATTTCTAATCTGTCCATTAGTATTTTCATCAAGAAATACAAAATAAGATGATCTTAATAATGTTAATAGCAACATAAATGAATATGAAAACCTCAGCATTTAACACGTTTAAAGACATGACAATTCTGACTGGTTGATTTCAATAAAAACGACTGGAAAGGTGAAGGTAATGAATCAGAGTGTATGTGGGAGAGAGACATCATCTGTAATATTCTCAAATTTTGACACTTTGTTTAGGATAAAATGCAACTAGTAAACACCTTTACATACACAGAATACATAAATACAATTTTGTCACAATAACCACAAATATACCAGAACTATACATTCAGAATTTCAGATCATGACATAAAACTAACCATCATATAATCTGATATATAAACTAAAAATATAGAAAAAGGTATCAGGAATTAATTCAACTTACTTCTGGTTCTTTTCCAGGAACTATTTTCATCATATCACCTGGATGTCAAAGACTTCAAAGCAGGCTGGGTTAACTCTTGGTTTGACGTCCAAAAGAAGTGCAAAACCTGATCTCCCCTTTACTTAGATACTGAGGAAAATGGGATAAGGGGAGGGTACAGATAGAGGGAGAGGCATCCTGACGACACAGGCTTGTGCTGGGTATCAGCAGGGTACTGCTGGTTGAGGTAGGTCCTCTCCCTGATAAATTCATGTTACAATGGAAAACACCTTGGTTTTTTAATGCCTACAAATTACTGTTGTGATGTGTCTTGGACTGACAGATCTTGGATTTAGCTCTTCGAATCAGGAATGAGGCATTTCCAGCAAACTGGTTGGTTGGCTGTCTAATGTCATGCTCAGCAATATTCCAGCTATAAGTCAGCAGTCTGTAAATAATTGAGTCTGGACCAGACAATCCAGTGATCAACTTCATGATTCGTTCTATGCAATTGGGATATGATGACATGTGTCAACCAAGTAAGCAGTTCTAGCCACCTGATCATGTTGGTTGACTATTACGACATAGGTTGCTGAAGATCAGTTCTAACTCTGATCTTCACGGGTCTTCCAACAAATTAAGCACATCAGTGTTTTTCTCTTTGCTTTGTGTGATCAATGTAGATTAGGCAAGGTTACTTACTTTTCATAGTTATTTAGGATCTTCTTTTAAACATATTTATTTGTTCTACTGGTGTATCTGTTTAATCCTTAACATTACCCTTCTCTTTCACTGAAAAACTTCATCATTTAAGTGTGCACATTAATCTGTGTTCAAGTTACATCATGGTGGCCTGCAGATGATTGAGTCTAGCAAAATAATCCAGAGGTAGAAATCATGAGCATCAATCTACACAACTAGCATACAATGAAATTAACCAAGCCACAGATCCTGATCTTCTGATGCTGTTGGTCACCTCTTACATCAAGTTATGTTACATTTACAAAACATATTGTTCATATTGTTATCCATAACATCGATATGAGGACATCATTCAGTAGAAAACCTAAAGACTATTTGTGTAACTGCAAAATTTACGCTTAGAGAAATTGTTTTTTCTTGACTCACTCCAATGAATCTGTTCTGAGTAGATACCTGTTCAAGGAATCAAGATCATGCAGTTAGCATAAATTAGCAAAATGCTTCATGTTTGAACATTAATGTGTATATGTGAGTGTGTTTGTGTGCTGCGGAGAAAAACAGGCAATGTTTTAACTTTGATCATACTGGTGTGTGTGCATCCATGCGTGAGTGTGTGCTGATCACACAACCTTTCAGATAATGTTTTTGCTTTGATCATGCCAGCCAGTATATGTGCATGTGTGTTTGTTTGCTTGCGATTACGATCAGCAATATTCCAGCAATATGACAGGTGCCTGTCACCAAATATCCATGCTTTCCTCTGATTGGTCTATGTCTGCTTATATAAGAATCATATCTCATATGTAAAGAGGAATAGATCGTGCATCAAAGATCATGATGCATTGAGTAATGCTATTTAAGAAATATGATTAAACAAATGAATAAGAAGGTTCAAGACAGGTTAAATTGAGTAAGACGAGTGGAACAGTATTTCTTACACAAGTTAAAACTCGTCTTGACATTAAACATGTGGGACATAACTGAGTGATCCAAGAACGATCTATAGTTCCAAGTCACCATTAGAACTTTATGAAAACTTTTACTGAGAACACAAACATACCTTTGAATAGACCATCCATGCATGCACAAAATCATCCATCATTAGTAGGTTGGTTTGTTAGCAAGATACAAATATCAGATTGAGAAGTGCTTCTGACTATGGTGGGACTAGTCTCTATTTATCACATGGGAAACTATTTTGGAACCGGTACAGATAAATACATTTGATAAATATTGTTTGCATGATGCTGATATTCACAAACTGATGTGGATGATAACTCAGCTAATTTGTACTCAACATATGTGGTTTCACATGTTTATCATCATGTATATATACTTACTGATCAAGGAAGCCACGATTCTGTCTCTCTTTGATCCGTAACTGTGTTATCTGCCATTGTTTTTTACTTTCACTTAAAGCTTCCACACTCAACCCATAGCACTTCGATGTTTCACAGGAAGTCACTATCTTCCTTCGTAATTCAAAACCAACTTTTGCAATACTGCTAATTGTACTACCTGGTTTTAAACACAATATATAACCAAAAAGGTTCATAACTCAAAATATACTGTTAAAATATATACATAACCTAACAGTGGAAATATTCATATAATCATATTAATGATAAGAAATTCGATCTACTGTGAAATATGAAACGACCATCAATACGGATATTGATACTACCCAGCTGCGCGCCTTTGTGAATATATTCACGCGGATGTGACGAAATAAAGGTTACAGTATCCTCGTTTACACGCTCTAACCCCGTCAACGTATGGTATTCTGGTGCACACAGTTAAAAATAAGTGCTAAGTGTTGTACCAGAGAACAGATATGGTAACATGGTCAAAATGGAGGGTTTCGCATAATAACGGGGCAAACGGCCACGTAATAACGAGGCGTACTTATCTGATTAATGTAAGCTCATAATATGTACAGCCTTTTACATCATAAACATATTTGTAATCGAAAGGGCATACATGAGGTGAACTGAAAAGACTGCTGACGATTTGACATTAGCGAGGTCAAATTCATTACACACGTGTGAACATAGACGATTTTGTATCACTAGCCTACATGAATGACTCTGGCATTATGTTCGTGGATTGGCTCTTCGGAAACTGTGTTTGTATTTATAATGCATATATCGGTATATGGTTTCTGGTTTTGGTGGCCCAAATTCCACTTGACCACTACACGTGTATATATGGCTATTTTGACCAACAACGCATGTCTGTTACCATCCTATTGTTGATGTTCCGGTTCTATACGTCACCAACCACGTGATCTTTCTCAACTATGATTGGTCGAATAATTACGCGGTGGTATGCCTCAGGTTCATTCGTTGCCAACTCGTGTTACTCCGGGACAAGGTTCCCCGGGGATTATGGAAAGGGGCGAGTGGTGACGGATGCGGAAAGATACGAGTGTGAATTCCGATCGGTGAGATGTACTTTACCGTGTGCGAAATATTATGTCGGAAAGTTCCGTTAAATCTCGAAATCACCGTCATCAGGTGTACGACAAGTCCACGTATTACAAATATATATTTACAGTACCAGAGACCATATAAAACATAAGTTAACCTTAAAAAGTTATTCAAGGGGGAACCGGTTATAAATACTTTGGTGAATCTATGAGCGAACATAGGTTGAGATGTCAAATTAAAATGAAGAGTTTCTCAAACTGCACGTAGGACTAGGACCAATGAAAGTTGCTTTTAGACATTTGCGAAAAAAGAGTGTGGGGTGTTCGAACCCACTGACTCTATGTGTGACACCCAGCTATCTCTAAAGGAAGATATTGCTGCCATGAAAGTGCATACCAAATTTTGCAGAACAATGTGACGCCATCGGTATCCATTGGTGTTCATTTTCAAGCTTTCGACTGATAACTGTTGTCAAAATAGTTGGCTGGATGCGTGGTTGGTATTTTGTTTACCGCCACACTCAGCAATATTCCACCTGTATGGCGGCAATCCGAAAATAATCGAGTCTAGACCAGACAATACAGTGACCAACACCAAGAGCGTCATTTTACGAGCGAGACTGACCATTCGACCCAGCTAGTAGCCTCTTACAACATGTATGGGTCACTGAAGACCATAATCCAACCCATATTTTCACGGATCTTATGTCAAACGAGATCTTGGTTTTTGGTGCCCTATTATTTCCCAGTGGTCTTTTGGGATACACAAGTATCGTACCAATCGCTTTCAACCTGTTCCGTACTGTTTGACCGGATTTCCACTGAAGTCCAGACGCTCTAGCTGGCTGCTGTGCTCCCACCCGAGGCAGTACGGTCACGCAACTGCAGTACCCGGATGTACCGATCTTTGGCTTCAGTGGTAACTCGAGGTCTTCATGTACGGGGACAGACATTTGTTATACCTGTTTGGTTGCAACGAGCTGCCAGCCAACATATCTTGCTCAGACTAACATTCAGACACACGACTATAGAAGATCTAATCTCATGCACTCTTTCAATGGCGATCGATGTTCCGTGCCGCTGAGTCAAGATAATGACACTCCTTCAAAACGAATGAAAGTATTCTGAAAGTATTCTGGATTTTTTATTGCCAGGTAGAGAATGCTTTTTGCTGCCCAATTTCAGCTGGAAGGTGATTTCTGTAGCGTTTTACGATGCCGTTCTAATCCTTGTAAGAAATGTTATATAAATCCACATTTTCAGGTAAAATTGGTTTTTTTTATTTCTGATTACATACTTTAAAATCATGTTACCAGCGCTTTTGTTACACATTGTGACGACTTTGTGACCACAATATATATAGGTAATTAGGTAAGTGATAGATTTCATTAAAATACAAATCGTCTATGCGTTTCTTTTTTTGGATAGTATATATACGTCGTCATTTGGTCGCCTCCCAATACACGGTAAACATGAAGAAATACTGGATATTTCTCAAGACAATAATGTGCGCCGGAAACTACACATCTGTGCGTGGCTTTTCGACATTTAGGATCAGTTTGGTCCTTGATTACACAATACAATTTGACCCTTGTATCGTAATTGCAAACTACATTTTATTTTCCTCTATCATATAAAAATAACCATGCCTTTCTAATTTAGGTAAAACAAACCCAACTCAGTTTGTTTTATTCCTGAATATTGTGAATAATAAAAGTTGATATACTCTGACTTCATTCTCATGTTTTAAGCTTAAGTGTAGTGCGATATAAGCTTTAGACTACGTGCACCTTCCCTTTCCATGGTATAATCCGTTAGTGTGAATACACGCCAAATCACGTTTACCGGTTGGGAGGGCATAACCAGAGTATACAAAACATGTAAGTTTTTCGACTCCCTGGCAGTAGCTCATCAATTTCATTATTTACGGAAATGTAGTTACTTTTATGATATGAAACTAAAGTATATTCCTTAACAGTACCTTATAAATGGAAATATATGGTCACCTTTAAGCAACCTGTGTGTACAAAGAAAACAACAGAATTGAAAAAGCTATCAATGTTTCTTAACAGCATACTGTCACAATTTAAAAGCTAAACTGTACCCCACCTTGTCATTTTCTATGTAATCAGATGCCTTTGTACTCCTGTACCACCGCTTGAAGGTTGAGGTAGAATAAAGAAGTTGAAATTGATAACACTCGTGCACTAGATGCTAAGACTACATCGGGTTTTTAAGGTATTTCCTGTTTGCTTCACTTTAACTGTATGTGTTTTTATCTTTCTCATTTTACTGCCTGTTTTCTGTCATTAAGGTGTGTTTGTCAACGAACATGCTGACCAAGCAGCCAAACTCCCGGAAGTTATCATAAGCATATCCTTACCTAAAAATGAAATCAAATGACTATCAAAACAGGAAACCTTTCGAAAGTCTTTCGAACATCTAATATAGTATAGTAACTTTCTTGAACCGCGCAATAACAAAAGGGTTGTATTTTTTCCAAACCGAAACATGAGTCTCATAAACCTATTCAGACAATGACTTACTTTTCAACCGATCCGAATTTTCTCGTTGGGAAAGTGAAAATAGAAAATACAAACAACGCCGGTTACACGGAATTCTAATTTTTTGTTTCATAATAAAATGGTATTTACAAACGAATTTTATTTTTAAACTTCAATTACACCGTATTTCTGTAGTTTATGTCGAGAGGTAGGCACTAGACGGCATACCTAACAAAGAAATCACACACTGCCCCTGTTTGATGAGTTCGTAAAATGCTTCACACTGCACCTGGCTCAGTGGTTACATCTGTTTTATGGTTTTTGAGCTTAATCAGTGCAGTTCTGTAACGCGCGAGATTGATATAATGTCAATTACGTACCAGACCGCCAACGTTTCCAGCGGCAAAGCCTCGTTTTGAGATTTCCAAGATTTTCAGATTTCCGTTTGTCAGAGCTCGCTGTACGAAAGAGCACGCTGTATGACGTGTCTACAATGATAAGAAAAAGCGAAGTGTTGCAATATGTAAGTGTTTAGACATATATTGATTAATATTTATGCCTCCGGTTAAATGAATTAGTTAACAAATTCTTGACTGGTTATCGCACTAAGTTGCGCAATACGACAGAACCCAATAAACAGGAAACGAGACTGTTCTACGTACATCTTTAATTTCTGTGAAAATATGAACTGATTCTTGTAATACTATCACTGACCGTTATCTGAAAGTAAGTGTTTTGTTTGTCCTTTGTTCTTTCGGCTCCGATAATCAGATGCGTCTTGAATCCAGGATCTTAGTGTCAGATGTGGTTTAAGTGACCGACAACCGCCATCAGCGATCCTGATCATAGCTCGGGTCGCAATGCATTGTGGTAAACAGGTAGCGTGACCAAGATACTTGACCAAAAAGCAAATATGGTCATGTTTTCAGAACTCTGTAAATATTTATCAACGCTTTTTGGCAGATTGCCGTGTTTATATAAGCCTGGTTGTGAATTTCATGTCACAGTTCAGCGGCGATAAATTGATATACATTGACTTGTTAGCAGGGTATATTTTGGTTAGTTGGGGTGAGGTTTGGGTTGGGGTTTGATTTGGGTTGGGGTTTTAGATGAGGGTTTGGGGTTTGGTTGGAGTGAAATATTAATCAGAATTTCATGTCATCTGTGCCTACTTCTACAATCTGGAACGCCACTTGTCGGCTAAATGCTAAAATTAAAACAGTATTTTTTGATGAGTATATATCTTTAAACATTTATGTGCATCAGATATTTGCATGCATTACTGTATGTACTAGAACGAAACAACTAATGTTTTTTGACGATGATGTACACGGCAGGCGAGTCTATACGCGTCACATCAGTGACTATTTCACACCGAACCTATGAACACAGCAATGCACAGCATGAAGTGTGAATATTTAAGTGAACCCTTTTCCCCGGCCGTTTAGATTTTGTTACAGAATTAAAATATGTTTTGATCTGAATTGATTTCTTTTGTGTATTGTTTCAATCTGTCTGTTGAACATTAATGTACTTTAGTGGATGGAAACCGTTTCCATGCTTCTCTATTTCGTGTTTATGAGATTTGGATATATAACTGACTGAGCGTGGGTCATCATAACCCGACAATGTGGATTGTTGTCCGTGCTATCAACCACCTGTTCACTACCCACATGGAGCGAGGTACAGAAAGAATGTATTTAGCTCACTATGACGTGAAACTAATATTGGCCATTTACGTACCGGTATTATTTGCACGCTTGCCAATATACAAATCGGATTATATAATGCGATGATTTCACCAGCAATTACCACATTTAAATGCAAATTAAACATGGCCTTAAATGGAAAATATTTGACGCAGTAGTTGTGTAATCGCTCCTTAAAAACATTAGTTATCGCTGGGTAGAGCTGTAGTGATATAGACGAATCTCATAGTCTTAGCTTTTTATTTGGGGTAGCATATATGACAAATGTGACACCTCAGTTACACTTTGTACGAGTGCCTTAGTGTTAAGAGTGTTATTTGTGTGTGAATAAGAACAAATTGTAGTCAGGTGTGAGATTGCATATAGTCATATGCCGTAAAACATACATTCTGAAGGTAATTTGTGTCACTGATATATTACAGAAATCAGCGTAAAAATAGACTGATTCACTCATTATTTTACTGATGCAGGATAACATTCTGTAAACTGACTATTCACAGCTTCCTACATGTCGGTGGGCGATGTAACCTGGTATGTGTGTTGATGTTTCGTCCTCTGCAGAGCGTTAAGAGTCATTGACATTCCCAGGAGTGCCTAACAGCGTACTTTCTGTAAAGGTCAGTGTTATTGTCGGATCATGAGGCTGACCGTAATCATTCCCTGTTTTCCGTCTCTGATTTTTTACTTCGACGTGAATCAGTAAAAGGTTTTCTTATCTCACCTTTCCTCGCAGGAATATGTTCCTGATAAAAAAAAATAGTCTAACCCGTGCACACCCCATTGCATTCACCCCCACAGAGTTTACTCAAATCGTATATTCTTCATGGGAAGATATGACTTGTGTAACCACTGTGGAGAAAGAATGACTCCATTGCAAGTTAATATTTCTTCGTCTACATTTTCATAAACATTGTTTCAGACATCTATGTAAAAAATGGGCTGAAAAACTATTACCACATGACTTAAAATTTAGCTTTCATAAAAATGCTACACTATTAGTGAAAAAGAAATATTCACGATATTTGTATCACCGCCCACTCCCTCTCTAGCAGGTTTGCATGAGAAACACATAACAATGTACAGATAGACTTAGCAGGAAACATCTAACAGATAGATGAAAATAGGCTGTATTTACGTACCTACATGTTATGCTGAACCATTTCGATAATATCCTTTATGTTCTGAGATATTTTATATAGGCATTGATGATTAGTGGTGCACAGCGCTAAACAGTTTATTCAAGAGTTTAAAGCTGATTCTATTCAATTACGTGGGTAGTCATTTAAAGAAAGGCGTGGACAAAACAGTTAAAAGTAATTTTCTGTACATAAAACACAATAAAGGTTATCACACAGCGGTGATGCAGATCTTGCCGAGACGCATTGTCAAGCCCGTTATTCCTGGGCTCCAAAGTTACAACTGCTTACACCCAGTGAGTGTATCGTTGTAAACCCCAGGTAACTCCAGGCTAACGGTAACCGCAATATGTATCTTTACGGTTTCACTGTGAACGTAAATGCGATGTATCTATGCTGATAGGTACTGTTCTGTATAGGCACGGGTTCGAACCCTGTCCTCATTAGTGATACTGTGATTTTTTCATTTAACCATCATACATAACTAACACCTGTATTGTGATTCCCCCATCAGTATTGCCTTCACCACCCAATACAATGCAATAACATTTATATAAACCCTTATATATTGCTGGAACTTTGCTAAAGGCGGTGTATACCCAACTGATTCAGGTTTACAAACCGACGAAACACTAGAAGCAATTAGGTTATTTAAACACGTACAAAATACATGCCACTAATAACATGCCTTTGAACCTCCACATTAGTGAGTGAGTTTGATTTTAAGCCGCTTTTAGCAATATTCGAATAACAACACGGCGGGGGACACCTGAAATGGGCACCACACACTACACACACACGGGTGCTCTCTGTGATGAGCGACCACATGATAAACCATACTCCCGCACTCGCTGTGGTGTGATGAGCGAGCTCTTTAACCACTACACTACCCCACCTCCATATGGCACTGTGTGACCAAAAAATGTATATATACAATTTTTTTTAAAACAGTACAAAACATAAACATCAAACAAAACCGTAACATACAATCAAACATTTAAACAAAACATGCATTTTAAGTAGGATCAATGGCGACTGAAGTTTTACATGTCATAAGACCGAACTTTAATAACACATGATATATAAACCTCTAGCTTGCCTGATATACATGCCACATGCAGGTATAAGTCTATATCAGTGAAACTTACTTCAGCTTGCCACCCTGCCTTTTGTTGTCCATGATGGCGATAGCCTCTCACTACAGCTAATGACTATGTTCGTTGGGCCGTGTCTGTATTGCGGGTTGATGTTTATGTGAAGGAAGGATGAAAGCCATACTTCAGCCGATACACACAGGCGGACGCCCCGGAACCTCAACAAGTACCCGTTCAAGAAGAAAACTTTTTCATCAAGCCGCACTGCCACGAACAACTGGACGAAGGGTGAGGTGGCCCTTAGCAATGCGGTGTTTTTGGAAATGTATGTCGGCAACGATTTGTAAAGAACAAACTGATAGTATAAATCTTAGGAGTGCAAAATTCCTGGTAAGAATATTACAGGTTGTGGTGCAGCTGATAGTTCAGCCTAACCTTTCTTGAGCATGGAGGAGATCTCACATTGGCATTCATCCCGGACCTGGTGATGGTTAGGCACCACATGTGTTCCAAGTGAGTGAGATGTGTTGAACGCCTCTTTTAGTTACACAATATGCGCGCATTATTCAATATTTGTTTTGATCATTCTCTGGTCACCGCGACGTCGACTGAATGTATTGTGCCTTGCATTTACTCGTCTATATTCAAGACCGTCTCTCTCTCATGACTACTTTGTGAAAAGGACGAACGTACAGGTGTCAACCATTTCAGGCATTACAGACAACAGAATGGCCATAGAATAAGTGTTACCTTGTTGATTGATTGGGGTATATCTAAATCATATATATGTCGTCAGCAAAATAAACGTACCCTACGTTGAAACAACATGGGCATTTAATCAGTTTAACGCCAAGGAGACTAGGTGACACCTGCCAATATGATGCTGAGGTGTCACAATACTGACTGTGAATAACATGCGTGACCCCAGAACCCAACAATAGTCCGGCATGACCATGCATGCCACGTATGAGATATCTTTTTGAATGTCACCCTGTCTTCAAGACTGATAACACGTCATCCAGAGTTCTATGTTTGTCACAATCTTTGACACGACAAACTAGAACATCCCACAGATCTTCAGTAGGGCTCAAGCGCACCTGATGCAGATGGACCAAGTACATGTGTACAAAACTGATTACCTCTATATAACAGGAACAAAATGGGTTCCCCTCACCCTTAAACCCATCATATCATCATCACCTATAAGCAGTAATACGTACGTCCCCTAACGTCACGTCAAATTACTTCTGTCATGTTGTACAACGTGATCCGGCTCCAGGTCACAACAGGAAACCCACAGTATACATCGTGGTGTTTGACGGCGCATGGCCACACTGGACCCATCCATCTGCTTAGCCAAGAATTAACCTGGGCTCTACGCCACTTTCCTGTATGAAATAAATTGTACAAAGGTACAGATGTGGCCACTATACAACCAGGACTAAACCTGTATGTGGCCTGACAATAGCAACTGTGGCTAAATCAAATGACAACAAATGACCGAATTAAAATACGTCAGTCACGAGCCCTCTATCCTGCTCGGGCATCGGAACAAACAACACCGACGTATCTAGTTCACCGTGGAGACTTAGAAACCATAGCAACTTCCTGCGCAATTAGCAACCGATGACGTGTCAACCAAGTCAGCGATCCTGAATGATCCCGTTAGTCGCCTCTTACGTGAAGGTCCCGGGGTAGAATAGGCCTTCAGCAACCCATGCTTGCCATAAAAGGCGACTCCGCTTGTCGTAAGAGGCGACTAACGGGATGGGGTGGTCAGGCTTGCTGACTTGGTTGGCACATGTCATCGGTTCCCAATTGCGCAGATCGATGCTCATGTTGCTGATCACTGGATTGTCTGGTCCAGACTCGATTATTTACAGACCACCTCCATATAGCTGGAATATTGCTGAGTGCGGCGTAAAACTAAACTTACTCACTCAGATTATGGTATCAGGTTTTCTTTCACAGGCCATTTTATGTGGAGGGGGTCTCTGAGCATTTTTAGGACATTTGGTTTGCTGCCCGACAACACCTCAAAGTTAATCATGGATAATTTTACTACTATCAATCTGATCACTTTCATTTTGACTTTTGTGTGTTGCTAAAGGATGTATAAATATTTCGACATATTTTTGCTTTTCAAAATAATCAAAATGATCGCCATTTTGACCGCCATCTTGAATTATCGTGTGTTACCTTCTTGGCAGTTAAATTTACACAAAAAGTAACACCGAACGTGTCCATTTACATCCAATGTTGTAATGTTTGATGTTTTTTTCACACTTGTGTCTACTAGAGTGGTGGCTTGGGCAAAAAACAAGTAATTTTGTATGGTCATGTCATGGTAATATAATGTTTTACAACTTATTCTTTGAGACAGGGGATTTTAGCGATTCTCCGACTTTTCATGGAAATGTGTGGTGGTGATATATTTATTGAAAGTTTACATTATTCTTGTAACTACAATCAGTTCTTTTTATTTCCTGTTTACTTCTAGAGTAACTGCATGTTACATGGAATTGTTTCATATTATCCAGAATTGAAAATGGCTGCCAAGATGGCCGCCATTGTAGTTTTACTACTTATACATAGCAGAGGACTAAGTTTGTACTGATATGTAAACAAACAATTCATTTAGTGTTATATGTTTAACACAGTATAGGAAAAAAAACCTAAATTTCAATGTTATGGTTAATAAAAGCTTCACATTCCTAAAATGTTTGATGAAATAACATTATTCAAAGTATTAGAAAACTATGTTTCAAGGCCGATAACTGCGTCTAAGCTCTGACTGTAAAGGGTCGGACAAGCAGGGGCACAGCTACCCCCTATACTGTTTTTACAGGTTACATTTTATGCATAAACGTATTGATATAACACTCTTTAATGTTGATAGGGCTCCCTCAGTTGAGAAATGATAACTTCGGCCCTTTTGTGGCTATTCAAAGTGGTCTGTCAAATAACTCTTAATCACTTTTGATACAATCAGAAGCTTACAATTAACTGTCCTCTTCACTTTCTTTCATATCAAATGTTGCATCATGTCAGAATTGGAGTCATCTACAAGCCAAAGCTGTTCGGGCAACAATCACCTGCCATACAAAAAGACATGCATATGTCTCTGTGCACAATAAATGAGTCCATCTGCATTGACATAGATCTCTCTGCTGGCGTGCTGACATAACAGCATTTACTCCATGTCAGTTCAACCAATCCACGGGGAGAAGAATCTCTCGACATCAGAGCACTGGAAAAGGGATAAGTCGCCCATCACAAATGCTCCGACTGTGGTCAACTGGTGAACATGCACTTGGTAGTTTACTTGCTCAATGTGATATTCGAGACTGTTGGATGTTGGTGGGAGCTTTTCGTTTAATGTCTTGTTTCATGTTCAGACTGGATTGTTTGGTACATACATTGAACTAAAAGTCTGTGCGATGTGATCTGGTAATGTTGATAGCCTTTTAGGTTCTGATTTGTAGATATTATAATACGCCCGTGTACTGATGTATTTGGTTTTAATGTTGGACTTGTTTCTTGGTGTGTTTCTGCGTTGGCAGCGTTTAGTCTGGCAGTGTGTGGCAAAACAGGCACTCCAACACGGCGATAAAGTCGGGCATCTCCGATTTCCATGGACAAAAACAGTTCTTCTCGAGTTCACAACTTTCAAAAACAGAACAACAAAACAACAAAACAAACAAGTACAATTGGACCAGCTGTGCGGAATACGTTTTTAATGTCATCATTCCCAACATAGAACAGTACCAAATCCTCGAACATAAACACCAACTTTGTTGCCGCAGATTGTGTGTCTAAGTTGACCTTTTTCAAATTTGAGATTTGAACAAGGTCAAAGGTACCTGAAGCCCGACACGTAAAACCAGAAGAAAAAAAACGTTTTTGAGAAAAAAAACCCCTCTGGAACCGTGTTCCCTCAACGTATGCAACGCTACCTTTTCTACTGGAGGGTTTACAGTAGTAGACACGCATAGTACATTGTCACAAAATGTACGAACAGTAAAACATCCACATCCACACCCTACTCCAGAAGAATCCTTGATCCACTTCTGTCCATGGCATATCTTCTTGGCAGTCGTCCTGCCTCTGGGGGACTTCAGGGTCCTTTTCCGCCCCCAGGACGATGGTATCCCTGCTCCTAATAGTAAAGTGAATATATTTTAAATCATTGGTACTTACTGTCTATATAAATGCAGGTTATTTGCCTACAAGTGAAAAAATCTCAAACATGAAACTCAGGTTGTGACTTGGCAGTAGGCGTCATTGTAAACAAGGAGGCATTTTATGTTTTCTTTAAAAGATTGTTTGAAAAAACACAGTTGCTTCGGTGGGCGGCGGTTCTTCTAATAAAGGTAAATAATTATCTACATCATTTATACTTCCCACACAGATTAAGACTGCATGAGTGTTGTTTTTACACCGCTTTTAGCAATATTCCAGCTATATCACGGTGAGAAACAACAAATATAGGCTGTACACATCATTCCCATGGGAAATGGAATTAGGGTTGTTTGGAGCGAACACTTTAACCATTCGGTTATTCGACGATCCTCATAGATTTAAATGCAAAACAAATATGTAGGGTCATGAAAAACAAAATTTAATCTAAACTTTAAATTGAAATATTGAAATACTTTACCAGCATGTGGCCGCGCAGTCGGCCAGTACACTGACTCTCAAAGTGACCAGTCGGGACTTGCTTTGTCTCAAACTACCTACTGAAGGACGGAATGGCGGGTTAACACTAAGTTATGCCATCTATAGATAGCATCGTACTGGGTATGCACGAAGGGGGCCCTGTCTACACTACCACCTAATCTACCAGTCAAATGCAGTCCGCATTGGGCCTACTGGGGATGCTGAAAAGACTGGGGCCACAGAGTGTGCCAACCCTAAACTAGCTGGGTTGCTGTAACAACCATCCTGACTGTACAATCAGGCCCTAACACCGAACCTACTCCATGTACAGTCGGCGGGGGACTACGCGGAGAGCGGACGTACGATGGAGCCACCATGAGACAAAAGCTCATCCCATCGGTCCAGTGTACTAAACTCCAGGTGGAAGGGTTTAGAAGGACACAACACCAAATCCAGAATGTGCCAGGGTTCCTGCGTCTGAAAGAAATGAGTCATGCATAAGCATCAGGAATCCCATTTCTCGCAGATATAGATTGGTTTAACAACAGAGAGTAAGTGTGGTTTTATGCCGCTTTTGACAGTATTCCAACGACGGGCAGCAGAAGTGGGTGTGAGACATAGTATTTAAGTGGGGATTCGAACACTGGCACTAAACATGTCGTGCCAACACTTGAACAATTAGGCTACACTACCACTCCGTTTACATGCAGTAACCAGTAACAACCTTTCCCATCTATATCTAAATGGCTGTATACTGTGAGAGAATGAGTGTACACTGTGTATTAAACGAATATTTATGAAGAAGCATATTTTCTTCCAAATAGATTTGGGAACACCTGCCTGTCTGGTCCTCTCTCGCCCTTCCGAAGAATCCTTGAAGTCGTCCTACCTCTACAGGATTTCAAGACTTTCTGCCCCAACGACAAATATTTCACATCATTTTGAGTCGGTGCTCAGACTCCAAGCGGGCTTAGCACGCTCGCTTAACGTGTGCAGCTGGAAACGACAAAGGGCAAACTGGCCACCTTACGCAACCTAATCCCAGTCAACGAACCCGAAACAAAGGGTTAAAGCTATTGAAAACACCTCAGTCACAAGTGTTTGCACAGAGACATGTTTTCTGATTTAGCGTGAGCCAAGTAAGACCTGGTAAAATTCCTTATTGAAACAAAACGAAGCAAAAGTTTATTTCATTAATTACAGATTTATTTATGCAAGACAATATAATTAAAACATAATCAACGACTAATACAATACAGGTATGACGCATTGTAAATTTAAAATTACAAGTCAAACTCAACTTGACATAGGTGTATGGATCATTCACTACAAATGACTTAAGACAAACTGTCGTCCGTGGGTGGGAATGTTGTAAATTGTGATGTGCTTGTCACTGCTCATCGAATTCGTGACTCATTCGTGTTATTCTGCGATTCTGCGATTACAGTCTGTTTATCGTGAAAACGTACCGATGAATGTCTCTTTAAGCTAAAAAGTAAATCGAATAAAGTTAAATTAAGATTACAAATTCTTATAATTTTACCTTGGCAATTGAACATTTAATTCTCAGAATCAAATTCTTATACTTACATTTTCGGTTGGCAAGATAAAATTACGTGGATTCGAAATATTATTATTATGTCTGGTTTACTTTTTGTTTTAAGTGGTAGATCATCTCAACTTCGGACACCACCATACATGTACATGAGACACCACCATCACATTCACCACTTCATGGCGCACCACCACTGGCATTACATGGGACACCAAAACATTCAACGATGCATGGGGCATCACCACCACATGCACCACTACATATAGACACCACAACCACCGACACAACATGGGATGCAACACATCCACCACTAATTACGACACAACTACATACACCACTGGAACACCCAAATCACATCTATCACTGAATGCATGTCATCATCAAGATATGGTGCTATGGTGGACACTGAAGTCTTTTAGCCCATCATGTTCAGTGGTGGGTTTGTTCTTCCTTTCCTTGTGCAAACTAGTTCTAAAGATGTGTTGTGATGCGACATGCATCTTAGAAAGACAAAGTAGGGTCATACCTTTTGAATGAATTAAATCTCTGGACTTGGATGACTTTGACGTTAAAAGAATATGCATTTGAAACCACAATATTTACACCTAGGTAATTTACAAAGTACATATGATATACTCCCAGTTTTGCGATATTCTAAACAATATTACAACAATATAACTTTACACGTTTTATTGATAACAGTGCTTCTTTCTTATTCTTTATACCACGTTTCAGAACGACTTCATTTTATTCTTTATACGACGTCTCAGAGCTAATTCATGCTCCTAGGCAACTATTTTTTTCCAGAAAATAAGATGTTATATTTACTAGCCAGTGTTTAGAATACCTCTTGGCTACATTTTCAGTTACATGTACTTTTGCTGAATCAGCTGTCACGTACATACAAGTCATGGTGTGGATGCATCTTCCAGTCATCGTACAGTGTAGGTTTAACATTTGTGGATTTAGATCTGGTTTTACATAATCGTAGATTGTACAATCTGTTTGTTCAGATTTGCATCTAAATGATCGTATGGATGAAATCTGGTTTGGAATCATCGTACATTGCCTGTGCGTGTATTAAGAACTGGTAGCAGACAATAGAACATATAAATTAATACAGTCATGTTTTATATAATTGTATCAAATTCCGATTTATTCCCTTAAAAGTTAAAGATATTCTTGTAAAATTCTGATGTTTTAATGACCTTTCTATCAACTGCACAAAATGAAGACATGATAATATAGGACTTCACTAAACGTGAGAATCCTTGAGAATGGCTTTAAAACTAACATTTTAGGCGATCGAACCCACACTAATTGACAAAACGCTTCACTCACTCACTCAGCTATTCCGGACGTTGGAATTTGATGGCTGCTTTGTATGCGTATACAATCTGGAACATTCTCTGATATTACATTGAAGTGTTTTGACCTGTTTCCAAAGTGTGTTAATAAGACGCTGTAGGTTAAACATGTGTGGATTTAGATAACATAATCGTAGAGTGTACATCTGTTTATTGAGATTTGCATCGAAATGATCGTAGATTGTACATTTATGAATTAAATCTGGTTTTGAATAATCGTACATTGCCTATGCGTGTATTAAGGTCTGGCTGCAGACAATAGAACATATAAATTAATACATGTTTTATATAATTGTATCAAATTCCGATTTATTCCCTTAAAACTTAAACTTATTCTTGTGAAATTCCGATGATTGAATGGCCTTTCCTGTGTCTTGTTTCGGGGAAGGGCATATTCGGTAGACTGGATCAGCTGCACAAAATGAAGACATAATAATATAGGACTTCACTAAACGTGACAATCCTTGAGAATGGCTTTAAAACTAACGTTTTGGGGGATCGAACCTACACTAATTGTCAAAACGCTTCACTCACTCACTCAGCTATTCTGGACATTGGGATTTGATGGCCGCGTTGTATGCACATACAATCTGGAACATTCTCTGACATTCTGTGATATTAAACTGAAGTGTTTTGACCTGTTTCCAAAGTGTGTTAATAAGACGCTGTCAGGTGTAATGAAGATCTGATTTGGGACGGTTTTATATTCAAACTGTCCACAAGATATAATGACCGACAAAATCCTGATTGTCACCTAATTGTGTGAATGTAGTTTCAGTAAGACAATTCCCACTGTCCAGTGTTTTACATGTTCTAAAATGGGACGGAGAGATAACACACCTTAAACAAGATGACCTTATGACGAACGGCATCGCCATACTTCAAACTTAATGGGAATGTGTGCAGGCATAATATAGTTGGACATCAGTTACAGTACCTTTGTACAGTCTCCACCAGGTCAACTCCGTTCGAAGACAGACGAAACTCGACCGAATTATGTTCTTAGTTACTTTGGTATTCCGTGCAAATATTCTTAAATATAATGAAATGTTCTTAAGAGGTTTATAGTACATTTCTACTCGATTCTGAAAGGGCGCAATGGATTCTCATCAAGTTCTACTCGTTCTGCGTTTATGTAGGTCTCACACAGGTCTTACTATGGCAACACTGTGTGTATTACGATATGACACGGTCGGGTATGCAGACATGCGTTTCTAACATGTTCTCCATATGGGATAATAAAAATTCTGTCTGTGAAACAAGAACAAATTTGTAGCTGTCAGCATGCTGAATACTTATTTCCTGCAATTTTTAATGGAAACAGAACAAGAGTACAATGGGTTGGTAGAGCAAGAAAGGAGGAAACGTACAAAGAACTTGTTGGGTGAGAAACTGGCTTTAACCTGAGAGGCCAACAGCTGTGGAACATTTCATCAACTCACACAGGATCTCCGCTTTGATGATCACGAGTCCTACAATTTCTTGAGAACCACTCCACCCATGTTTGATGAAATTCTTGAATGCACCACCCCTTCATTAAATAAGCTGTCTTTCTTGGCCCTCCCTCATTCTTCTGTGGAGACATGGCGATGATGTTTCCATCTTGAAACTGATAACGGAAATAAGAACGAGCTGGGTACTTACAGAAATCAAACCAGGACATGTTTGCCATTACCACTGCCCACGCTAGAAACTACTTGTCCCATGCCCTATTTCGCCGATTTAATCTTTGTTAATTGGACTGCTCAGTTATAACTGATAGAACTGCAAAACGTGGACAAATTCGTTAGGGTTATTGTGCACATGCTCAATGGTCCACATCGTTGTTGTCTGTGGAGCACAACGGGAATTGCCTCTTAGACTTCCAGGGACGTATATACTCGCAGCACTGCTCCAAGGAAGCAATACATATTGAGACACATTGTCATACTGAGACATATTAGCATAACGACGCATACTTCCACACTGTGGTAGTGGAAATCAATCTATTAATGCTCGTCATGAATTAGATGAGACCACCATGCTTCCACATTCAGACATACTATCATTCAGATGTCCACATTGAGACATACTACCATTCGGAGACAGATGTCCACCCTGAGACATACTTCCATTCGGAGACAGACGTCCACATTGAGACATACTACCATTCGGAGACAGACGTGCACATTGAGACATACTACCATTCAGAGGCAACTTTCACATTCAGAGAGACTATCATTCGAAGTCAGACTTCCACTTTGTACACTGAAGCAGACTGCCACATTCAGATAGACAACCATACTGGCAAGTTAGAAACTAGGATATATCCCTCGGATCACATCAGGTTTTACCTTACAGTGTAACAGTCCCATGTGATGATGACAAACCTTACGTTTATATTACTCTTTTGTGTCTCTGGTGAATATAGTTTCATACGAAACCTCTGGTTACCACAAACAACGTTCGTTGTACAATGCATAATTGAGCTCCTTTCAGAGATGTGCAACAGGTGCTAATGTAATTATAAAACTTCTGACTATTAGTCTAGTGTATATCTATGGGACACAATTCGTTCCTAATGTAATGGTCCTAATTATGCCAGTCAGGCACTTCAAATCGAAGTTATACTCCATGTCAGATGTGTTGAAATATATCTGCACATCAGCTGATATCATAGGTCAGTTGTCAGTTATGATACATGACTGTGACTGCTGACTGCGGCTCCCAACTGCATTCACAGAGGTAGGTATCTCATCGTGTTAACATACTTTACATGTCAGTTTGATTGTTCACTTCGTACAGTGTCAATAGAGATAGAGGGTACCATTCCTCTAGTCAGCATCCCTCTAGACCCTGCAACAATGACCATGGAGCTGTGATTCTTATCTCCAAAAGTATCGTAGTCACCTATTCACTGCCAGCATCTTATCTACCTTACGGGTTAATTAATAGTAGATATATAGCAGTTAATTAAGGTACATGGGAGCGAGTACAACTAACAGGACAGCCAGGCGAGGGGCTAGAGGTACTAATTAGTGGCTTGTAACAACAGGGGGCTAGAGGGAATGGATGAAGTTAGAGGGGTGAAGTCAACGTAGTTATAGCTCAGACAGTTTAAACCATCATTTCTGGTTCGGTGCATAACTAATCCTCCAGCCGATACCTTTTTCTTATAATAGAACAGTCCAGTAGAATCACAGACAAGACGATATGTTAAGAAAACCATAATTCTTTATGGATAGCAACTTCTATATTCATTATGATGCGACGTTTCGGTGTAGCTTCTTATACCGTTGTTAAGCAAGTGTCAATACTAAATATAGAAGTCTTATGGATACTCATAAATAGAAGAAGAAAGAAGAAACTAGTTCATTAACGTGTCCCGTGGCACACAATTGACATGTTAAACTCTCATAAAATCATGAAACTGACAATAAGAAGCATCAAGCCAAAGACAGCTTTTGCAACATATATATACTACCGACAGAAAATAAGGGAACCAAGAAATTGAATGTAGATGACTTTGACTGTGACAGGGTCCGTTATTGTGGCGTATCTCCCCAACGCAACATCCAATCACAATGGAATTTCGCATAATGCATGCCCAGCACTTGCTACACGTGCATACAGAAGTTAACTCCTGTAATTGTACTGGAGAAGTCGCAATCACTAATGCATTAGAGATTGACACTTACTGACAGAAATGCCTCCGAGGCAGTATCTCGGTGAAGCGACAAGATGGAGAATCGTGGGGATGATAGAGGCGGGGGACATCATTATGTGAAGTTGCACGACAGATGGGTAAATCAAAAAGTGTAATTTCACGCCTGTGGGATAAGTACCGTCAAACGGGTGGGGTTGCAACGAGACCTGGGCGTGGTAGACCAAAATCAACGACACCACGACAGGATCGTCTCATTACGTTAATTGCTCTACGCGATAGGTTTAAATCGGCCCCTTCCATCAATAGAGAATTCCGCACACTCACTGGAAGACGCATTTCAACCTCAACCGTTAAAAACCGACTCTATCAAGCTCTTCTGAAAGCAAGACGGCCTTTTAAGGGTGTCACCCTTTCAGCTCACCATAAGCGCCAAAGATTGGCATGGGCTAGGCAGCATCAGGGACGGGCTATGCGCCACTGGCGTTACACCATGTTCTCTGATGAGTCAAGGTTTTGCCTACGATTCACAGATGGCAGAAAACGTTGTTGGCGTCGGAGCGGGGAGCGATATGCCAGAGCAGCAATTCTTGACCATGATCGATATGGAGGTGGCATTGTCATGGTGTGGGGTGGGATTACACATGACAGACGATCAGATTTGGTCATCATTAACGGAGCCATGACTGGTCAGCGATACGTTGACCAAATATTGCGTCCTGTTGTGGCTTCATTGGCTAGAGTTATCGGCCGAACTTTTGTATTCCAAGATGATAATGCCAGACCACATCGGGCCCGAATTGTCTCCGCTTATCTCCGACAAGAAGGTATCCAGACATTGGACTGACCCTCTAAGTCCCCAGACCTGTCCCCAATTGAACATCTCTGGGACATTCTTGATGTACGGTGTACGCCAGGGACCCAGGACCCGCCAACCTGGCCCAGCTTGGTGCAGCTCTCCAAGAGGAATGGCGGGCAATACCACGGGCAACCATCCGGAAATTGATGTACAGCATGCCATCAAGGTGCCGTGAATGTGTTGCCCAACATGGTGGACACACCAGATATTGAACTTGACGCCTAAAATTGATTTAGTGGATATTTAAAGCAGTTTCAAATTCGCTATTATTTCATTAGTTCCCTTATTTCTTGTCGGTAGTATATAAGTGTGGGCAGTCTTTTCCCAACCGCCGAGACATATAATTATCCTAAAAGCGGGGTAAATCTCAATACAATCAGAATATATAACTTCTTACTTCCCAACATGGCAAAATGATACTTCGTGGCAAAACGGTACTCGTTATAGCATTTCTTTCGTAATTGTGAGAGCAACATAAACAGTGGTGGAACTTTTGGAAGAGGGTGCTTGTGACGGTTGAATTTGTTTAAACCAGACTGGATTATTTAGTTGCCTGCGCAGAGAAATCTGGAACCATTTTGCACCTGTGGGGCCAAAAACAACCCATCATCTGGCAGGCTGGTACTGGACACCGAAGAGGTTTGGTGCCGGCCATCCAAACATATACACGTTCCTCGACTTGATCAAGACTTCACAAGAAGACATTAAACTAACCATCAGACAATTCGAAATTGGGGGCAGGCTTGCTTCCAAGAAAATAAAGTACCACCGCCTTAATAAGAGAATCATAGGAGAGAAGAACCTGTTGATCACTGGTGTCAAGACTCCCATGGAATACTTCAACACTGAAATGAACGTTGTTGGTCTGTAAATTGTCTTACGGTAAGTTTAGTGCTATTAGTATCAACTGCATCAACTATCACCTACTATCAAGCTGTATATAAGTACTTGTGTTATGGTTATCACTTGCATCGGCTTCAGTTGCTATCAAGCTGTTTATAAGTACTTACACTGTGTAAATGAACTTTGTTAGTCTAATAATTGTCTTACGGTAAGTTTAGTGCTATTAGTATCACCTGCATCAACTATCACCTACTATCAAGCTGTATATAAGTACTTGTGTTATGACTATCACCTGCATCGACTTCAGTTACTATCAAGCTGTATATAAGTACTTACACTGTGTAAATGAACTTTGTTAGTCTAATAATTGTCTTACGGTAAGTTTAGTGCTATTAGTATCACCTGCATCAACTATCACCTACTATCAAGCTGTATATAAGTACTTGTGTTATGACTATCACCTGCATCGACTTCAGTTACTATCAAGCTGTATATAAGTACTTACACTGTGTAAATGAACTTTGTTAGTCTAATAATTGCCTTACGGTATGTTTAGTGCTATGAGTATAACCTGCATCGACTTCAGTTACTATCAAACCGTATATAAATATCTATACAATTACCAAGTGATACCTGTGTCTTGTTACAGACTATACCTTAATGTCCCTTTTTAACTAATTGGTCATGGTCTGGTGGACGTACACTTTAAACAATAGTTGTGGGGAATGTAAGGTTCTCCGCCTGAAACAATAAGAGTTGGTTAAGTAGGAAGACTCCGCGCCATATGACTGGATAATCTTTCATTTATCATTGCTACAGATTACCACATTGATACCAATTAACACATTATCACAGTGCACCTCACTGAGGCGAGTCAATTGGAGTCATTATTTCGACCTTCAGATTTCTCATTCATTTATTTATTGAGGGTCATTTTATCCAAATAGTAATTCAAATCGAGTTCCTTTGCTATGATTAGTAATAACATATTGATGCGTGTACTTTCATGTACTTTTGCGTTACATTTTTCCATGTGTATATGTTGGAAAAGCTGCATTGTATTGTATGTATGTATGTATGTATGTATGTATGTATGTATGTATGTATGTATGTATGTATGTCTGTCTGTCTGTCTGTCTGTCTGTCTGTCTGTCTGTCTGTATGTATGTATGTATGTATGTATATGTGTGTGTGTGTGTGTGTGAGTGAGTGTGTGTGTGTGTGCATTTACATATGTCCGAACTGATGTATAGAAACAATGGCAAAAATGAGGACACAATAATTGATGTAAGTACTACTGCTTGACAAGTAGTATATGAGCCAGTTTGTGATAACCAGGCGGGGCAAGTAATCTGGACGAATACACCTGGTTGCGACAGGTAGATTAAGCACGTGTAACACATCTTTGATAGGCATTCTAGAAGTTGAGTAGATGAAGAATGAGGACCATGATTTATGGATATGCATCAGATTCTTCTTTTATACAGTGAGTACGACGTTTCGACATAGATACTAATGTCGTTGGCAAGCAGATGGTACAGGGTAATAAATTTGTGGAATGAATACATACATGAATTGTTTTTACATTAAATGAAAAGAAAATGAGTCGTTTATACAATTAATGGGGTTGATGTACACAGACTGATGGGAAGCCAGAAGTTAATAAAGAGTATGGTATAGGAGATTGGAAGCCAGTGGAGTGTTGTTATAACAAAGTGGGTTGATGTACAGAATTATTTTAACAAGTGATGATATGTCAGTGGAATTTGGTAGCCCTCGCTGGTTCAGCCTTCTTGATGTGGAGTGCCCCTAGTAGTTTGCGGATTTTGTAGTCTGACTGGTTCTTTTCTAAGTTTTTGATGTTGTTCCTATTGATGGGGTGGTCTGGGTGGTCTCTGATGTGGTCGGCAATGGCTGATTTGGAGTCCTGTTTTCTAACTGAGGTCTGGTGTTCTCTGAGTCTATGGATGAGGGGTCAGGAGCTTTCGCCACCATAGGTGTCTCCGCAGTCACTTTCAATGTGGTACACTACATCTGCTGGTTCTAGCTTCTGGGATGATGTGGGGCTGCCTGTTGCTTGCAGGAGGTTCTGGATCTTGTTTCCTCTTTGGAAGGTGACGTCGATGTTGGCCTATTGTTTCAGAAGTCTGCGGATGTGGTGACTGGTTGATCCAGTGTGTGGGATGCTGATGGTGAAGGGAGCTGATTGTTGTCCAGGGCCCCTGATGGTTAGATGGAGGGTGTTCTTGGTTGTCTGGTTGACAATGGAGGGCGGGTATTCATTTTAGGTTGTGAAGGCATGTCTGAGGTGGTCCAGCTAGATCTCGAGTAGTTCAGGTGTTGAAGAGATTTTTTTGGCACGACGGGTCAGGGTTGCGATAACGCCTATATTGACTTGGATGGGATGGCAGGAGGAGATGTGGTACCAGCAGGTTGGTTGGACGGGGGATGTGTTCAGTAAAACACCAACAAAGTGTTTTCAAAGGTCATTGGTCCCCTGTGAAAATGAGGTCACACAGGTGTTTGATGACGTCATTTTTGGACTATTTGAACCTGTATACAACATTTGAGACTGATTATTCTCCGACATTGTGTTTGTGGAGAAGCTGTTACAGGTTGTTTGTATTCATGACCACTGGACCCGTGAAGGATCCGGGGTAGAATAAGCCTTCAGCAACCCATGCTTGCCATAAAAGGCGACTATGCTTGTCGTATGAGGAGACTAACGGGATCGGGTGGTCAGGCTCGCTGACTTGGTTGGCACAAGTCATCGATTCCCAATTGAGCACATCAATGTTCATGTTGTTGGTCACTGGATTGTCTGGTTCAGACTCGATTATCTCTACAGACCGCCGCCATATAGCTGGAATATTGCTGAGTGCGGTGTAATACTAAACTCACTCACTCATGAACACTGGCAGATCAGTTGTAAACGTAGTCTGGAGCTAAGGATACAGATGAATATTGTGTATATACAACTATTTCTGATAAAACTACCACCAGTGTATATGCCTGAAAGCAGCCAGTGTGATTCTGGATATGCAGTGATATCCTCCCTCAATGAGACGACATTATAGGGTAGGTATTGTTGCAACGCCATGAGGTTTTATCAGATGCATGTAACGGCACGACCTTGTATTTGGTTACGATGAATGCTACTCCAGCGTCTCACAGATAATATCTGATGTTCTGTGTCTGATTTGTCAGTTGACATGCTTTAGTACTAACTTTATTAACAACATTAACAGCTTGTCTCTGAAATTAACATATTTTACAGAAGAATCTTCAAATTTTTTGAATGAAATTAGAATCAAATAAAAATTAGTTTTTCTTCATGTCTCGAAACGGTGTCAAATATAGACTTGTCACACATTCTAGACCTAAATTAGCTACACAGGGTGTATATCTCTCATCTTTCTTGAGGAGGCGGTGGGGTAGCCTAGTGGTTAAGACGTTCGATCGTCACGCCGAAGATCCGGCTTCAATTCCCCACATGGACACAGAGTGTGAAACCCATTTCTGGAGTCCTACGCCGTGATATTACGGAAATATTGCTAATATGGGCGTGGAACTAAACTCAATCACTCACTCAGTCTTTATGAGTGGCAGTTTAGAAACTGAGAATAAAAACTCTATACTATATTAGATAACAACTTCTTCATATCGAGAATACAATGGTAAAAGAGAACGTATCAAAACGTTGCACACTCGTAATAAAGAGGTTTGCTTTCTCTAAAGTTTGTTTGTATTGTGTATTTGCTTCAGGGTCTGTATGCCAGACTTACACAAACCCTGTAACTGTCTCCGTGGTTTAGATAAAGAGTCGTCTTTTACATAATTACCACCATCATCTTGCTTCTCTGCTGATCGGATCTGAGTCAGTATATTCTGTGTGAATGGGGTATCCATATAAAGCATAGGTGTAGTACGTCACTGAAGCAGCACTAAAAATTACACAAGCGCTCGCACACACACACACACACACACACACACACAGTGCGGTAATAATCAGACGCAGCGTCAAACCCTACATCTGCACCTCCTCCGCCACCAATTAACTGCTGAATCGATCCTCGGACGAACGTTCGTTATAACAGAGGAGTCATTACATACATCCGCTGACCCATCTGTGACCTGAAATGACCCAGCAGTATCTGTCTGCAAATATTATTTGTAAGACAATGAAATACAGTACTCGGGGTTTCACAATCAGACATGCCAACCTGCTGTCGGAGACAATAAGAAATTCACATATGACACAAATGTTATTTATCTTAAAAACTATATTCTTGAAGAGCGGTGGTAGGGTTGGCATGGGATTTGTTTGTTTGTTGCTTAACGCTGCTCTCAACAACATTCCAGCTACATGGCGGCAGTATGTAAACAATCAAGGCATTACCAGACAATCCAGTGAACAATACCAGCAGCATCGATAAGTGTTATTCTCCTGTTGCGACAAGCATGGGTTGCTGAAGATCAGTTTAACCCGGATCTTCATGGGTCACCGTAGATGGGAACAGAAATATGAATACAAGTGGGTCGATTTTGTTCGTCTATATCTTACAAGTACAAGAATAATAAACAGCGACATCGGTGAAACCTGATGTGAATAGATAACTTGAATACCAGCTGAAACTAACACAACCAAAGTTCTTGTACAGAGGACGTGTTATAGTCTATTTATCTTATCTATTTAGGTTCTCACTGGCTAATTTCTGGAGCTTGAAAACTTTCTACATAACCTCTGTCCTTTCTGTTCTGCAAACCATTCAGCTGAACAACTTTCACACAAAGGTATAAATACACCAGTTTACGGCTTTACAGCAACATTGTGCTGGCACAAAAAATCACACCACGTGTACCATTGGGCTGACATTATCTCATGCAAAGTGATTTATGTCTCACCTTCTGTACCCTAAGTGAGTGCATTCGTGAGTTTTTACGCTGCTTTAGCAATATTTCAACAACAGCACGGCGATGGACACCGGAAATGGGTTCATGCATTGTACGGATGTGGGGTACCCATAAGTGGTTGCGTACGGTTCTGACGTTAGTTGGTCTCAAACCAGAAAAGCGTCAGAGCGATTGGTGTCTACATCGTATATGGTCGTCTTGTTGACTTCACACGTGGACGAACACTGCAGATAACGTCTCCAAAGAGATAATACTGTTCTTATTTAAAATGTTCATGTTTACAGCAACGTTGCGTAGACGTTGATTTTCAAGACGTCGCAATACGTAAGCGCTATTTACCGCAAAACAAACGTGTGCTCTACTCCGAACACCTGATAGCAAAGCAGTCATCGCAAGCTCTTCACAATAAAACCACACGTATGTGAGTATTTGGCTCCCAATAACGTAAGCATCCACGTGCAAACTGTGAATCACGACTTTTATGCCTTCATCAATATGTTTTCAAAAGGCATTATTTCATTGTCATTAGAAACATTTTAGTAAACGATTTAAGAAACCCAGTTGATAGGAAATTATAGGCAACATCCGTTTGTGGACGTGACAAGAATTCTTGTCTATGCGCAAGCAGGGACTTAAACGTGACAAGACAACGAAAATCGTACCAGTAAAGCAACATATATGTAGACTTACGCCTGCTCTTATTTCTCCCTGACAGTATTTGTTTGGTAACACCTCACTCTGCTTGCACTATTGTCCACTGTACTAACTGGGCATTTATGCAGACAGACAGCATGTGGCCAGCTGCATTTGTTATATCCACCTACTATGGATTGCACTAAAGCGTTTAACCAATAATAATCGATAACGTGAACTTGTTAACAGTCTATAATGAAACCCCATGCCTTCACATCTCGATAGGATCCGCTGTAACACTGTGCATGTACGTGTCTGAATCTTACAGCTAAATGGTAAGTGCTTATTTCATCGGCATTCTAGAAGTTGGTGAGTCAAGGTAACGAAGTCCCTCTGTGGCAGCATGTAGCAGATTAACACTAAAATATGTTGTTAATCGGTTGTTTGCTACAACATACAATGTTATACCTCTCGCAGTCGTCACATTTAACTCGATCGAAACATCAATCTAAAGATGGATAGATAGTTATTCGCATCAAAGGCCATGTGACCCATTGTACATGTCCATGAAATATTCAAAGCATTTTAAAGAGTTAAAGGAGTTTACAGTTCTCCTCGTTCTTTAAACTCATGGGACATATATTCAGCTAAATTATTAAAGGTTTTGGAGTTTCGAGAATTAGAAAGTGAATAAATTGTTCTGTATGGTCCATCCTTTTTCTTTGAAATAAGTTGTTTTTTATGTCTGTAAATATGGCGCCGTCGTACTATACATATATGTTTCTTTAAAATCTTTGAAATATACATGAAGGTGACGTTAATCAAACCACATCTGCTGCTTTCATACCGCATGCTATGTAGATATACTTCTTAATTACTTCTTTGTAATCATTTTTACCTTGATAACGGTGAAAGAATCTAATTTATATGGAAATGTCGCTCTGTGCAATATACATGACGTTGATATACTTAATGTTACACACCTTGCTATAAGTATTGCATTGTTTTAAATGTGAGACTAGTATTTATCTATGGCACTGAATCAACTTCAAGATAAACTTTTTAGTAGGAACGACGTGTATGTGCCCAACATGTTGCAATGCGAGCATATTTTTGGCTTTATTCATTATTTATGAGCAATATAATATCTCCAGTAGAGCAGGGCAGGTTTGATTCAGATAAATCTGGGGTCTAATTTCAATTTCAACAAAACTGATATTCTGAAAATCGTTTTTATTATTTCTTTACAGTCCATTTCGTATGGCACAAGTGCACCAGACACTCTCTCTTGTTTTCTGTGCGACTTGTGTGAAAAGCGAACAGCTGGTAGCATATTCCTGAAAATGATGAACATTACGGAGAAATATTTCCATATTGATTTGCATATTTGTATATACGAGTCATTCTCGAAAGATGCAGCTTTCCACGCATCAGGATTAAAACTGCAATATAACCGTCAAATTTTATCAATGTTTTAAAAATCTGATTTTTCCTTCATTAGCAATATCTAATCTAGCTTGGGAATTTTTCATGACAAACAAAAGGACCAAATACTTTTTATTGTATTCCTTTTTGTAACAAAGGATATGCATTTTATCATGTATCCGGGTGCCGAAACCTAACATCAGCTGTCTGCTGTGCACTAAATTTCATTTAAGAAAATGTTTTTGGAGTAGTTGAAAAGAATAGACCTCTTTCCCATTCCTGGCAGATGTTTGTGATTTTCAAGCTGAATTTTGAAGTAAAAAACAATCTTTTTCTCTTGTATACACGAAAAATGTCTTTCCTGTAACAGTTCCACAAAAATATGACATAATCAGTGATCTCTCATCCTGTGAAAGTGGAACTCCCTATCATGCTCATTAACAACTTCTGGTTCAGGGTGATAAACATGTGGCGATAAGTTCAAGACAAAACTTTTAAAGAAAATCAAGTTGAAAAGTTAAAATTTGCAAGTATTGTGTATGGGTGTCTTTAAAGTAACACCACTTAACAAAAGAAACAAACAGTTTTCCAAAAATATGTGTTTCTCTTTGCATTACATAATTACAACACAAGGGTGCTGTCTGAAATGTACGGAACCATAGAGGGGACATCAGATGAGAAAATAAATATCAATAATAAGTCGAGGCCACGAGATAATAAGCCGTGGCCACGAGATAATAAGCCGTGGCCACGAGATAATAAGCCGTGGCCACGAGATTATAAGCCGTGGCCACGAAATAAGTTAGCTAAAAATATTGCAGTTTTGGTCAACCATTTTGCAGACTTTTCATCATTCCATTACTTCTCAAGCTTGGTCATATTATGAATCTTGACCTTCGCAGTGAAGTTATATCACATTAGTTCTATCTTGGAATCAATTATAAGGATATTGCGTACATTCTGGACAACATCTATGGTTTCAAACTAAGTGTACGGAATTCTACGGAATATGAATCTGAGTCGTCGAAAATTCAGCCCTCTCGTGGATGGTGTGAGTTTTATACAGGTCAACTATCAGCCTCAGAACAGCTGTGTGGCTACCGTATCATGTACGCTAAATGTCAACAAGGCGGTCTGAAAGCTAGAATGGAAGACGTATTATGCGTTATCTAGATCCAGTGGGAGTTGCGTCAAGGAGACTTCGGCGACTTCGTCGGCGTTCCTGTTATGCCATTGGACAAAATTGTGTCTGGCCTATAGATGGATATGATAAGCTTAAAACATTTAGACTTTGTATCCACGCTTGTGTTTGTGGATTTTACAGAAAAGTAATATGGAACAAGGTCTACAATACCAGCAACATTCCAAAGGTAATTGGTGGATACTTTTTAGAGACCGTTAAGACCCACAGCGGTTGTCCACGCATTGTAAGGGGTGATCTTGGTACAGAAAATTTGCTCGTCCGACAGTATCAACAATATCTTAGACGTGACAATACAGATCCACAGGCCACACGATGCTTCATTGACGGTTTAAGCACCTCAAATCAAAGAATAGAAGTCTGGTGGACATTTCTAAGAAAGGAATGGACACAGTTTTGGATTGACATTTTCAAAGGTCTGGAGGAAAATGGTGATTTCAGGGGAGGTTTCTTGGACAAAAACTTGATCCAGTTTTGTTTCATGGCTATTGTCCAAGTACACTTTATTGTATTATATCAAGTATCAAGAAGAATTGATTGTTCCTATGTAGAGTAACGACTTTATACATCTAAATTTGCTTTATTAAGGCAATGATACTGCTGTTACCTGCAATGGTCAATGTAATATAAAGCACGTATTTTGGCTTTTTTAATGTCTTAATATGTTTTAATGTCTTAATAAATCGGTCTGAAACATCTGTGTAGCATTAACATTTTAGGATGATCTGGATTCCGTGGCTGCCGTCTGGGACAGCCATTGTATTAGACCCTCAAGAAACAATGTTGCCAGTGGTCATCCAGAGCAAATGTACAGTGCCCCTGCTCTATAGGAAACTGAAGACGACGAAGACGTCTCTACCTGCCTTGAGGAAGCCGTGCTTCGCTCAACAATTCCTTGTGACTAAGACGTTTATGAAATATGTACTAATATCATGGGGAGAAACAACCTACAACCAGCAACGGATGCTCAAGAAGCAGCTGATCTGTACAGATATCTCCGACAAGAAATCTACGAGTTCCTGTCTCAAAATGTTATGTATAGTTAAGCCGTACGGTCCTACCAGATGTACGTTGTTGCCCCCCTTCCACGAGGCGCGTTCTTATGGATGGTTATGACACATAAATTATGTTTAAATGCCAGAACAAACTTTCGTAAATGTTTCTATTTCAGACAGAAACCCTTCATCTGATGTTTTACAAGACATAAAGGCAATGTGAACTAAAAGTTCTAAATGATTGCACATATACAAGAGCCACAACCCTTTGATATATGCATGTGCATGCAAACAAAGCACAAGCTTAGTTTACTTGTTTTGTGCATGAATAACATAATGTCTGAATTACATCAAGCTGACACGTCATTCGGAAAATGTTTTAGTTTTACAGTCACAGTCCTTTGCAGAATTACAAGCACTGATGGTAATATATCAGATGGATCATTAGATAATAATTTGCTATGATAATAAGCTCTTTAACTTAACTTATAAATTATGTACTTTGAACGTTCATTAAAAACATCATCATTCTGTTTGATACATAAAATAACATTAACATAATGACAAAAATACCCTGTTACAGCTGTTAACTGATAGCTGTTTATTTTGTTGCGTGACTGGAAATTTGTTACAGTAACTTTATTCTGTATAGGTGACGCTGCAACATGGATTCTGATGGCGCTGCAACATGGATTCTGATGTCGCTGCAAGTGACAAGTGAATCTATGTCGAAACGTCGTCCATACAAAATAAAGAAGTCGTATATCCATAAAAATATTCTTCACCTTTGACCAAATCTTCACTGAAAAGCTTAGTAGCAATACATGCTGATTTAGGCACTCTTTGATTCTGCCAAGCACAATAAAATGGATCAGGGCATCACAATTCATCTTTCTTTGCAAAGGAGAGGGTAAGAGAATAGCAACCAGCAAGTTGGATAAGTTGATCAGCACCACCTACGGCATCCAGGAACGAACACATGTCGTCTGCATTTCGTATATGGAAAACATTATAGTTTTAAGTATTCAGAAACAAAGAAGTCATGAAAGAGTTAATTAATGACATTTAATTGATGAATAAATGGGAAAATGTTATTTGGGGGATAACATATGGATTCCATGCCCGGTGAGTGTGTGGTTGAAGTGGTACATGGTGGAAGTTGCAATGCTGGCAAATTGGTACCTATTCTTATGGTGTGGGTTCTTATGGTGTGCCGCATGGTCTTCAAGCACAAAATTACTATTACTATTACTATTATTATGAATCGTTGCTGTTACATATAGTGTTATTCCAAATATAGCAGTGTTGAAACAGTATGAAACTGTACATACATGTATTTCTCAAGTGTGGACCCGTGAAGGTCCCGGGTTAGAATAGGCCTTCAGCAACCCATGCTTGCCATAAAAGGTGACTACGCTTGTCGTATGAGGCGACTAACGGGATCGGGTGGTCAGACTCACTGACTTGGTTGACACATGTCATCGGTTCCCAATTACGCAGATCGATGCTCATGTTGTTGATCACTGGATTGTCTGGTCCACACTCGATTAATTCCAGACCGCCGCCATATAGCTGGAATATTGCTGAGTGCGGTGTAAAACTAAACTCACTCACTCACCCAGACATTTCTCAAGTGTAATTCTGGTTGATACATATTGTTTAATAAATGAAACATATATGACACTAAACGCTAAAATGGTCAAGACTCATGAATATGGTACAAAATCTAAAAGCAAAGCTTACGTCTTCATCGCTTAATGATATATGCATTTGTGCCAAGAGTACCATTTAAAGGGAAAATTAAGATTGAGTAATGAATGTGATTTTTACATGCAAAGCTAAAGAATACATTTTACGCGAAATCCCTATCTTCTTTCTACTTTGTCAGCAGCAAGTAGCTGAACGTTTTCTTTGGGAACACCTCTGTCTCTGAGAAAACGCTAGAGGTCATCCATCTTAAAATCCAAAATACGTACCGTGAATGGCCATTGGCCAAATTATCTCGTGGCCACGACTTATTATCTCGTGGCCTCGACTTAGTATTGATTGTTATTTTCTCGTCCAACGTCCCCTTTACGGTTCCGTAGAAATGGGAACGGGAATAGTCATTTTTTTATTCTGAATTTACTTATACAATTTGTCTCTCAGATGACAGTCTTTTCTGTAACAGCTATTTTGTTATTGGAAAGACCATCAGTGTTACTTTAAAGACAAATATCTTGATTAGTCACATATTCGTTTTATTTTAATGTCAATGTCAATGTCATTAACAGCTTAATTGTAATAAAGATCTAATGTGTATATATGCTGAAACTGAAACATGTTATACTTTCTCATCAGATTTCACTTTTTCATCTGACACAATGTAGATAAGGTTTATTTCATAAACATGCAATCATAGAACTTAATTTTTAAGTGCGTGTAACAAAATAACAGGTAAGGTAGCATTTACAATGCAATATCTTTAGGCATCAATGTATTTTAAAGAAAAATATGAGTATTACTGTTGTTACAGGAAAGATATTGTGGCTTCGACGTAAATAGTTTAATTAGTCTTCATAATAATATTGAACATAATTAAGCCTCAAATATTGTTGATATGTGAACCATGACAATGTAATTTGCCATTTGTGAAAATAGTGATTGATTATTTCGAGTTTGAATTATGTTGTCTTTTGCACACCACATAGCTGCAACTATTGAGAATGACTCATACATCAAAGTATATTAAAATATCAATATACCAATAGTATTAACATATATAGTAAGTGGACGAAATGCGTTTAGTACAGTCCTTCATAGAGTGAGAAGACAGCATAATTACCTGCATATGTAAGTAGATATAGATATACTACAGATGTGACAAATGTATAATGTGTTGGATTATATGAGATGTTGAGACTGTTCACGTTAACATAGTATCTTATCACAGTTCACAACCATCTTGGAAACACGCACGCACACACGCACACACGCACACACGCACACACGCACACACGCGTACTGAAAAATATGTACTCTGTAGGTACGTGGGAACATTGTGCTCACCGACGTATGTCAGGAACTGTCAAGCAATCCAGGAACTGGCATCCGTTAATATACTTTTATGCCGCATTCTGCTTATCAGATGTTTCAGAGAATTTTGTTGTCAGCTGGTCGACTTCTGTCAGGTACGGTCAAGCAATTCCCGACACCGCGGGCATTCTGTACCACCGAAAGGACAGCCGCGTTCAATCAACCCCTGTCCCCTGATGTTCTGCCCCGACCAGCAGGTGTTTGTACGATGATGAGACTTCCGTCACAGGAAACAACTAAGGGTAAAAGGCAGCTACATGTTGAGATGCATATAACAATCCACTATAATTATGAACGCCAAGACCATAGTAATTAGACGTATGAGACATTCAGAAAAAGTAACTACAGCCTTGTTCTATGATTTTGTGATGATCCGTAATAAAAAAACAGAGTCAGATATGGTTAGGTTTAACAACACAATACTGTGAGCGAGTTTAGTTTTACGCTGCTTTTAGCAATATTCCAGCAATATCACGGCGGGGCACACAAGAAATAGGTTCACATATTGTAACCATGCGGGGAATCGAACCCGGGTCTTTGGCGTGACAAGCGAACGCTTTAACCACTAGGCTACCCCATCGCCTCAACACATTAGAACAGAATGCTTACATTACTTAAATATACTAATTCTGGGTGACCAGATTCGTCATATTGATTGTAAAATACAATTTTTGCCCACAAGTTTTTTGCAGAAATACTGTTATCGCAAACTGTGGGGCGAGTTAGCTATGCAGTCATGTCATGATATATTTTAGACCTGATTGTAAGGACAGGTAATGATTTTTTAAAAGAAATATAACATATTTTGTCAATTTTTTTTCATTGTTCTTGTTAACAGGTTTAGATGTAGGTTTCATTGGTGTCCCATTTGATCTGGGTGTTGGGTACCGGAATGGTGCCAGGATGGGGCCGAGGTTTGTGAGAGTAGAATCAGCATACCTTAAATCACTCAATGCAAGTACAGGTGAGAATAACTGTGTCAGACACTGTTCAAAAGTAACACGTCGGCATGGAGGTGTAGTAGGGTCTACGGTGAAAAATGGTTTTAGTGTCACTGTCTCCTAAGTAGGACATACTGTCTTCTACGTGGGTGATATTAAGTCCTAGGTAGGCAATACTAACTCCTACAGGAGATACTAAGTCCTACGTAGGAAATATTACTCCTATGTAGGAGATAGAAAGTCCTACGTAGGAGATAGTAAGTCCTACGTAGGAGATACAATGACCTAATCATAGGAGATAAAGGGACTAAATAAAAATTCACTGTGGCCCTAATACGCTTCCGTACATCTGCATATTTGTTTTCATCAGACGAAATCTGTGGAATTAACAGCACTGGGTGTTTCAGTGTGCATTGGAAACACGCCCCGAGGCTTCTATTTGTCTTTGATGGTTTTCACTATTTTCGTATTTTTTGTAGTTTCCACAAATGCACGACGCTGTAATGTGCCACGGCATATATCTGTAAACACATGACATTATGCTAATATCAATAATAATATATACAGTCGAACCCCGTTTTACCCGGATCCCACATATCCGGAAACCCCACCTTCCGGACGATTTTTATGTGAAACGAAACTTACGTTCATTAATTGTACTCGCTTAAAATGTGATCCCGACCGGAAGTTTACTTTCTGCAGACAGCATCAGTTCGACGTGATGTCTTATGTATTTAGGGCATTTAAAATTAAAAAAAGAATGTGCAATTGGCAAACTAGAAACTTTTTGTCATCGATTTTTGTTTTTCATCTAACTTACCATCTGAAGCTCCACACGCTACACGATTACGTCCGAGACAACTTGACAAATGGTAACCTACGTTCTGCTTTCCATGTATTATCGGTACACTTATATGTTATGATGATTCGCTGTTATTACTACTGACTGTTGATTTGTTGATAGACGTACGTGAATATTTTTTGCTTTCACTTAATTTGGATGGTTTTTGATGTTTGATCCAGTTAACCGGACGTCTCGCTATCCGGACGATTTTCGAGTGAAACCAGAACGTCCGGGTAAACGGGGTTCGACTGTAGTTGTAATTTACACGCGCTAACTGCAACTTCGAGGAACCATGGGTTAAAAACGTTACAAAAACATGTCGCCAAAACATGTGGTTCGTTGCGCCTGATTTCCGGTCCAAAAATCTAATCTAAGGCCAAGGCCTGATTGTACTGGAAACTGGTTTTGGCAACTTTTCTCTTGTGGCAAAACGACATAACTTCAATAGTCCAACTCTCTCGTGGATACATGAAATGTTTATACTAGGTTCTGCAAAGGTCGAACCATACTTCTCCCAAAGGAAGTGGTGTGAACTGTTCTCAAACAATTACTTGTCTGAGTGTACAGTTCAAAATTGTTTGTCTTTTCCGATAGAAATTATGAAATTAGTGACATCGTTTAATTTTCTGTTCCTTTGGACAGTTATGTAAAAATACAAGGGAAAATATGGCTTGGGCTTACCAAATGCCACGCTTGTACCTCAAGTAAAATATTGTCCGTCTCCATATTGCTGTTAGTGTCTTATGAACAAAAAATAAACGTAAAATAAACGACGATAGCGATGTGAAAAGGCGAGTGAGAGATTAAGGAGTTGTATTCTTCTGCTCAGGCGCTGCCCCGTTCGAGTCTCTGCAAGTAGCAGACGTCGGTGACGTCAGACTGAACCAGTACAATGCGGTTACGGCATGCGAAGATATCCGAAGATATTACTCCAACATAGAGTGTACACCGCTGACGATAGGTGGCGATCACACTATCACATACCCTATACTACAGGCCTTGAAGGTAAAGCGTGAGTGAGGCAGTGAATGAGTGATTACACATTGTGTGAGAGAGTGAGAAAGAGACTGTTTGAGGCGAGTGAGTGAGACAGTGTATAAATGAGAAACGGAATGAGACATTTAAACAAAGGGTGAAAGAGTGACTGTTTCTGAGACAGTGAGTTGTATGTATAATATGAATGCGACAGCCACCCTATAAAACATACACGGTTTCAAATGACAAATAGATAGTTTAAATTCTTTTTTTCATTTGGGTCAACTATACACTTGTTTAAAGTGTGTTTACATTGTTTGCGTATAAACAAAACACTGAATGTGTCACGTGTACAATTCATTTTGAGAAGCGTCAAACAACAATGTTAATTAGTGTTATAATATACTATATGCTATATATACACTTACAAACAGAAAATGTCCACAGTGAAGCAGAATATGATGAAGAAGAGAGCGATGATGTTCATGATGATGATGATGATGATGATGATGATGATTCAGGAGAAGCATGGACCTATGGGCCTGATCCAGCTTGACGCCCATACAGACACAGTGGACAATATAGCCGGGGACACTATCTGCCACTCCACACCCTTCAGACGTGCCGTGGAGGACGGCTGCATCCTACCCGAAAAGACGGTGCAGATTGGTATCCGTGGAGGCGGGTACTCAATGGACTACGTACAGTGGGGCATTGATCAGGTAGACTGACAACAGACTCTTACTGTTTATGCTGTAGGAGGGGGGGGGGGGGGGGGGGAGCGAAGGTAAAAGGAGGCTGTGATTCAGTTTCAGAGACAGGAATTGTGGTTTGTAAGGGATGTGCAACTTAAACCAGGACTTAAAGAGTAATATCAAAATGCAGGTTGAACAAAGGCTATTAATCTACAGGCCAAACCGAATTAAATCATACAGTAGCTGCTTGCACGAATGATATTTACCTTTACATCAAATACTGTAACATGTTTTTAAGGGTTTCCGTGTGGTTCGCGCGGAGGAATGTTGGCACAAGTCTCTTACACCTCTCATGGAAGAAATAAGAGCCATGATGGGAGATATACCTGTATATGTGACCTTTGATATCGATGCCCTTGACCCTTCGTATGCTCCTGGAACAGGTAATATTTTGATAATTGGATTTCGATGTGAAACCAGAACCAATTAGATAACTGTGTCGGCCATGTATAAAAACTGGTAAATGACGTCATGCAAAATATATGCTGATAAGTTGAATAATTCAAGCGTCTTTTGGCCTCATGAATCCAAGTCCTTTGTCACAAAATTAGAAATCGTGAACCTTTCATGACAAGAAGAGATTGGATCAAACAATTTGCCAGAGGGCGATTGGCATTGAATGTGCTCACGCAGGCACTCAATATGATTCAATTTACTCATTTGAATCAGGTGGTCAAACTAGATGAGTTGACTGATTGCAATGTTCTCATAGTATCAAACACTGGTTAACCGGCATCTAGATTAGTATCTTGTTTACCCATATTTAGAGAATTGCGTGAATGTATGTCTGGCTGCTGTCAAAGACTATCCTGTTGACGTTGGGTGAAGCTGAAGACGAGACTCCAGATGATGAGTTTATTTTAAAGAACATTTTAGCTGTTGTGGGATCTCAGATGTGAAAATCAGCAACTATATTAAGCAGCTTTCAGTGGAAGGAGTGTGATGATCTAGGGAGGCATTACTGGAGACCAGACCACTAGATTTGTTGTACATGTTTGATGAGAAACTGACCGGTCAACGCTACATCCGCCACTTTTTGAAGCCAGTAGTTCTCCCATTCACACACTGATGCTACATTTTTCACTGGTGTAATTTAACTATTTATACATTTTCACAGGTGCGTTGGAAATCGGTGGACTGACGCCGATACAAGCTTTGGAGGTGATCCGGGGCTGCAAAGGCCTGAACGTCGTCGGCGGTGACGTTGTGGAGGTAACGGCTACACTACAACTTATTTTTTCTAGTATTACACCAAAACAACACATCATTCCTCTCTTCTGAAACACTGAATACAGTCTACACGCTGGGTTAATTTACATAACAATATAAAGTATATTATGATGTTCACGCCGATCGATTTTCAATGCTTCAACTACCTCCGTCATCAGGATGATGCAGTTGGTTTGTACCAATTGTAAATTCAACAAAACGACTTGTCATTCTTTTCAACAACTAGCTGCGGATGTTTCGATGTAACTATATATTTGTTCGTTTTCGCCTTCAGTTTTGCAAATGTTTTGAATAAATGCCATGTGTTTACCTGGCATATTAATATTTTTAATATTTTTCATATTTTTGAAAAATGTTGTTGAAAATTCCGTCATATGTATACAATAGTCTTTCCGTGGAATGAGTCCAAGTGACGTCGATGTAAAAGCATCCAATGATTATGTTTTCAACAAGTACATAAAAATATTTATTCGTTTTATGAGCAGTATATTGTGATGTTATTTGCAGACAAAGTAAAGATGAGCTCCTTTAATGCATTGTTAAATCCGTTATATATAGGGGTTTATGTTAGCCTTGTGCGTCAGATGTTGAGATGTCCCACTTCACTCAAATGTATTTGAAGCTGAATTATTATTAAATGGCTTTATTCAATATTACGCCGAGGGACGTCTATCCCTACTGTCCGAGTTCGTGATTATAGGATTAAAAAAATTGTTTAAAATAACCCCTGACTCGAAATGCCTCACAATACAATACATCATGGTACATACACAGAAGAGTGACGGAAGTATTTTATTGAAGTGTCTCAGTTACAATGTGTATAATCGAGGTATTCAAATTATTTACATACAATTTTTTATCCAGCCATGATTGGTTTATGCGACACTAAACATTTAAAACTTATGAAACATAAAAAAGCATATTACAAAATATGGTAATATAACTTAGAAAGAATATGCAATCTTTGTGTAAAAAGATATAGCATCTAGATTATATAACAGCATAAGAAGATGTAATACGCCATACTGTGCAGAATATATTTTCACAAAGTATTTGAAAGTTTAAGTGGCCGCACGTAAATTGCGTCTTAAAAATATTTATATTATATCGTTGGCTAACATATGTACAAAATAAATACTTTCAGAATTCATTAATGTAATCAACAAAGTATCTTTTGTACTGCGAAATATTCTGAGTCGGGGTCGTCTGAAAAAAGAGAGAATTAATATTTAATCCTCGCAAAGATACGAGTGTATGTGCTGTCCGTGTACTGCCTGTGTTGACAGTTTGAGTGAGTAGTGTCTTGTTTCCACTTCAGGTGTCGCCGCCTTATGACAACGGCAGTATGACGTCAATGGCCGCAGCTCACTTCTTGTTTGAGATGCTATGTATTCTTCCCGGTGTCAAATATTACCCGCTATGATGTCATAAATGAAACCTCTCAAAGTGTTGCTGATAAAGCCAGTTTTCACCGACTGACAGCTCAATAATGACCTACTGGGGCCGTGTTTCTTCTCTATCTTCTTTGTCCCCTCGCACGTGGTCCTGACCTAAGTAGTAAAAGCTTGCTATTGTAAGGATAGTATAATATGTGCATGAGAAAAATGCTCCGAAATACGTGTGATACGGCTGATATTATACGGCTGATATTATATGTGTATAAACAGGATACGTATAAATCATAATGTACACTTTGTGACCTGATGGTTCAGTCAAGGTCAAACGGCCATGTTAATTCCACTAAATAAAACACCTCACGGAAACCGCCTTGTTTCATCTGTTCATTTACAGACACAAGAAAAGTCTCCACATTTTCATCTGTAGATTCAGACTAACCCCAAACACTTCACAAAACTGTTTGACAAGAGGCACGAATGACCCCATCTTCATTGTTTGTCGTTCAACAGCTTCATACATACGTCTGTACAATTTTACAACATTTGTAATCACGTTTTCTCTTAAGCTTCTTTCAAAATGGGGGCGGTGGGGTAGCCTAATGGTTAAAGCGTTCGCTCGTCACGCCGAAGACCCGGGTTCGATTCCCCATATGGGTACAATGTGTGAAGCCCATTTTCTGGTGTCCCCCGCCGTGATATTGCTGGAATATTGCTAAAAAGCGGCGTAAGACTAAACTCACTCACTCACTCACTCACTCTTTCAAAATGTATCATATGACTCTTCCTAAGACATTGTTTGATCAAACTTGAGTTTACAACATTCATTCAGTAAGGTTTCATCGAGTGATGTTTGTATTGTACATCATAACTGATGTACTTCACTCGGTTGCGAGGATGATGACATGGTATTTCGTGAAAATTTCTAAACGACCAATGTTTCATTGCTACTACGTCTAATCATTACTAAAGTGTATACGGTATAAACTGTGTCTGATAACTCAGTACGGTGACCTTGACTTCTCTCGTCTGACCTTAACCTCTAAGGTTACATGTAGGCCTTTCTCGTTTAATCCGCTCTTTACATAAAAAGAACGATTTACTGCCAAGAAATTAGGTTATATCTACCAATGCAAAATGTTTCTGGATGTGTCGAAGTACTTCCACACTAACTTTTACGATTGGAGATACTGAAGTTGTGTGGTGTAAGACGTGTGCAGTATATAATAACTCTGGTTAATCTCTGTGTCTCCGGACGAGTGAGTGAGCCAGGCGTAACATGTCATGTCGTGTCTGTTTAATGAGACAGGATCACCTTAGGAAAGCTGATAGCTAGGTCGTAAATGCTTCAACAGTATAAGACCACCCCCTGAGCTATATAGCGGAACAGCGGATCCTGTCAGCTATGGGACATTACTCTACAGTAAAAAACCCGCCAGTTAGGATGACTGCTTTGAAACAGAAACATAAGATGATACAGAGAAATCACACATACTTGTCTCATTTGATGATTCAGTCAAACTAGAAGAAGTTCACTAATAATGGTGACCTAAAAAGCTGAATTGCCTTACGACAAAAAACTAGTGATTAGTGATAGCTAATCAGCACTAGCGTGTAACTGGTTCACGAAAAAAAATTTAGTTACGTAAGATTTGAACATGTGTTTTCTTTGGGCCCTTTTTGGCAGTCCAGACAACTATGGCCGTAAGTTCGAATCCCGATAGGCTCCACTTATGTTTCCGGGTTTACCAGAGCCAAACAGGTGTATGTGGGTTTCTCCAAAGCCGAGAACTTATTGATTTCGTGTTTAGTTTCCTCCCAGATTAGGAAGTGTCACCATGTCGTCTACTGTTACGTTGTCATCTACCGTCACGTCGTGATATCTACTGTAACGATATGACATCCACTGTGACGATATTGCATCTGCGGTAACAGTTTGACGTCCACTATCATGATATGGTATGACATCTTTGGTAGCAAGTACTGCATATGATGTACTATAACGACGTGATGATTTAACATCTTCTGTCACAATACTGCATCTACAGTAACGATATGACATCCACTGTGACGATATTGCATCTGCGGTAACAGTTTGACGTCCACTATCATGATATGGTATGACATCTTTGGTAGCAAGTACTGCATATGATGTACTATAACGACGTGATGATTTAACATCTTCTGTCACAATACTGCATCTGCAGTAACGATATGACATCCACTGTGACGATATTGCATCTGCGGTAACAGTTTGACGTCCACTATCATGATATGGTATGACATCTTTGGTAGCAAGTACTGCATATGATGTACTATAACGACGTGATGATTTAACATCTTCTGTCACAATACTGCATCTACAGTAACGATATGACATCCACTGTGACGATATTGCATCTGCGGTAACAGTTTGACGTCCACTATCATGATATGGTATGACATCTTTGGTAGCAAGTACTGCATAGGATGTACTATAACGACGTGATGATTTAACATCTTCTGTCACAATACTGCATCTGCAGTAACGATATGACATCCACTGTGACGATATTGCATCTGCGGTAACAGTTTGACGTCCACTATCATGATATGGTATGACATCTTTGGTAGCAAGTACTGCATATGATGTACTATAACGACGTGGTGATTTAACATCTACTGTCACAATACTGCATCTGCAGTAACGATTTGACATCCACTGTGACGATATTGCATCTGCGGTAACAGTTTGACGTCCACTATCATGATATGGTATGACATCTTTGGTAGCAAGTACTGCATATGATGTACTATAACGACGTGGTGATTTAACATCTACTGTCACAATACTGCATCTACAGTAACGATATGACATCCACTGTGACGATATTGCATCTGCGGTAACAGTTTGACGTCCACTATCATGATATGGTATGACATCTTTGGTAGCAAGTACTGCATATGATGTACTATAACGACGTGGTGATTTAACATCTACTGTCACAATACTGCATCTACAGTAACGATATGACATCCACTGTGACGATATTGCATCTGCGGTAACAGTTTGACGTCCACTATCATGATATGGTATGACATCTTTGGTAGCAAGTACTGCATAGGATGTACTATAACGACGTGATGATTTAACATCTTCTGTCACAATACTGCATCTACAGTAACGATTTGACATCCACTGTGACGATATTGCATCTGCGGTAACAGTTTGACGTCCACTATCATGATATGGTATGACATCTTTGGTAGCAAGTCCTGCATATGATGTACTATAACGACGTGATGATTTAAAATCTACTGTCACAATACTGCATCTACAGTAACGATTTGACATCCACTGTCATATATAGTTTTGCATTTCGGGAACGACATGTAATGATTTAATATTTTTTGTCACGATTCGGTAACAATATGAAATCGACTGTAATGATATGAAGTGACATCCTCGGTAACAGCATCTCCTGTGTTGTAACGACACCTACTGTCACAGTACTGCATCTACAGTAACAATTTGACATCCACTGTCATATATAGTGTGGCATCTTTGGTTACAACATAGCATGTACTGTAACGACATGTAATGATTTAAAATCTACTGTCACTATACTGCATCTACGGTAATAATTTGACATCCACTGTCATAATATAGTGTGGCATCTTTGGTTACAACATAGCATGTACTGTAACGACATGTAATGATTTAAAATCTACTGTCACAATACTCCATCTACGGTAATAATTTGACATCCACTGTCATAATATAGTGTGGCATCTTTGGTTACAACATAGCATGTACTGTAACGACATGTAATGATTTAAAATCTACTGTCACAATACTCCATCTACGGTAATAATTTGACATCCACTGTCATAATATAGTGTGGCATCTTTGGTTACACCATAGCATGTACTGTAACGACATGTAATGATTTAAAATCTACTGTCACAATACTCCATCTACGGTAATAATTTGACATCCACTGTCATAATATAGTGTGGCATCTTTGGTTACACCATAGCATGTACTGTAACGACATGTAATGATTTAAAATCTACTGTCACAATACTGCATCTACGGTAATAATTTGACATCCACTGTCATAATATAGTGTGGCATCTTTGGTTACACCATAGCATGTACTGTAACGACATGTAATGATTTAAAATCTACTGTCACAATACTGCATCTACGGTAATAATTTGACATCCACTGTCATAATATAGTGTGGCATCTTTGGTTACACCATAGCATGTACTGTAACGACATGTAATGATTTAAAATCTACTGTCACAATACTGCATCTACGGTAATAATTTGACATCCACTGTCATAATATAGTGTGGCATCTTTGGTTACACCATAGCATGTACTGTAACGACATGTAATGATTTAAAATCTACTGTCACAATACTCCATCTACGGTAATAATTTGACATCCACTGTCATAATATAGTGTGGCATCTTTGGTTACACCATAGCATGTACTGTAACGACATGTAATGATTTAAAATCTACTGTCACAATACTGCATCTACGGTAATAATTTGACATCCACTGTCATAATATAGTGTGGCATCTTTGGTTACACCATAGCATGTACTGTAACGACATGTAATGATTTAAAATCTACTGTCACAATACTCCATCTACGGTAATAATTTGACATCCACTGTCATAATATAGTGTGGCATCTTTGGTTACACCATAGCATGTACTGTAACGACATGTAATGATTTAAAATCTACTGTCACAATACTCCATCTACGGTAATAATTTGACATCCACTGTCATAATATAGTGTGGCATCTTTGGTTACAACATAGCATGTACTGTAACGACATGTAATGATTTAAAATCTACTGTCACAATACTGCATCTACGGTAATAATTTGACATCCACTGTCATAATATAGTGTGGCATCTTTGGTTACACCATAGCATGTACTGTAACGACATGTAATGATTTAAAATCTACTGTCACAATACTGCATCTACGGTAATAATTTGACATCCACTGTCATAATATAGTGTGGCATCTTTGGTTACACCATAGCATGTACTGTAACGACATGTAATGATTTAAAATCTACTGTCACAATACTCCATCTACGGTAATAATTTGACATCCACTGTCATAATATAGTGTGGCATCTTTGGTTACACCATAGCATGTACTGTAACGACATGTAATGATTTAAAATCTACTGTCACAATACTGCATCTACGGTAATAATTTGACATCCACTGTCATAATATAGTGTGGCATCTTTGGTTACACCATAGCATGTACTGTAACGACATGTAATGATTTAAAATCTACTGTCACAATACTGCATCTACGGTAA